>NC_084595.1:2286866-2586866 GCF_033807715.1 Cololabis saira | reverse complement strand
GATGGATGGATGGATGATGGATGGATGATGGATGGTTGGATGGATGGATGGATGATGGATGGATGATGGATGATGGATGGATGGATGGATGTTGGATGGATGATGGATGGATGGATGGATGGATGGATGGATGGATGGATGATGAATGGATGGATGGATGGATGGATGGATGGATGGATGATGGATGGATGGATGGATGGATGGATGGATGGATGGATGGATGGATGGATGATGGATGGATGATGGATGGTTGGATGGATGATGGATGATGGATGGATGGATGTTGGATGGATGATGGATGGATGGATGGATGGATGGATGATGGATGGATGGATGGATGGATGGATGGATGATGGATGGATGATGGATGGATGGATGGATGGATGTTGGATGGATGATGGATGGATGGATGGATGATGGATGGATGGATGGATGGATGGATGATGGATGGTTGGATGGATGGATGGATGATGGATGGATGATGGATGGATGGATGGATGGATGGATGGATGGATGTTGGATGGATGATGGATGGATGGATGGATGGATGGATGGATGATGGATGGATGATGGATGGATGGATGGATGGATGGATGGATGGATGGATGGATGGATGTTGGATGGATGATGGATGGATGGATGGATGGATGGATGGATGATGGATGGATGGATGGTTTGATGGATGGATGGATGGATGTTGGATGGATGGATGGTTTGATGGATGGATGGATGTTGGATGGATGGATGGATGGATGGATGGATGGATGGATGGATGGATGGATGGATTTGAGATATGAATTAATTCTTGGTGTGTACGAGTGCATTTTTGATTAATTTGTTTATTTTTACTAACTTTATTTTTCAGGTTTTATGTGAAAGTCGTTCTGTGAGCGATAGCAGAGCTCAGTTGTATCTAGTTAAGTTATAAATGGGTATATTTATATCAGTGTATATAGGTGTGAGGATGTATTATTATTGATTATTATTGATATTTATATATTGATCTAGAAATTTAAGAAATTTTTATCATAATGAAATATAGTTTAGGGGGTAGGATTTGATACGTTTTACTTCTTCCTACTCCTTTTCCAGCATGTTAATTATGGTGGATGCATGTTTTTTTATTTATATTTTTGTTTTGTTTTCTTATTTGAATTTATTTATTATTGATTATTATCATTGTTGTTTTGTATTCACTTCTGTTTCATGTTCGAAATGAAATCTCAATTCAATTCAAGAGTATGTCTGCATTTTTTTTTAAGGTATTGGAATAAATGAATGCATTTCCAGCGTTTATCCAGCAGATGGAGCCAGAGGAAGTTTCCCTCCTCTCCACATGAGGGAGCTGGTCGTTACTTTACTGTAATTTACCTTCTGTCCACCAGATGGAGCCAGAGGAAATTTACCTTTAGTGTATGGGCCAATCCCAATTCTCCTTCACTCGCCCTTCTTTTCTCCACTCGCACTTCTTTTCTTCCCTAAGCCCTAAAAAAGAAGGGGGAGATTTTAGGGCACTTGAAATCTAGGGCACTTGGCCCAGGTGCCTGTCCCAATTCTCCCCCTACCCCTCGTTTTCATCCCTACCCTGATCAGGAAGCTGAGAGCCAAAAGCTGTTTTAATTTCAGCTGTAGCGCTGTTAATATGGCACTTATATTCCATATAAAAAAATGTGCACAGAAATATTTACAAAAAAAAAAAGTTTGCAGTTTATGTGCTGCTACTGCTGATGAGGTGTCCTGTCCACCATTTTCTCTAAAAGGTTTAGGAACCTGTCCATGTGTTCTTCATATAGTTTTGTACTTATGTGGTTTTACTCACTTGGAAATACTTTTAAATTGTCTAATAAAACTTGTTTCACAACAGTTTTCTCTTCTGGGGTTTCTCAAAGTAAGGTAATGTCTCAAATTATAAACTGTACAACGAGATCAATAGTAAAATAAGGATAGTGAGAGAATCCGCAGTAAAAAAGGCTTTATTTGCTATATTCAAATAACATTTTTAAAAAGAAAAAAAGTAAACATTGCACGCAGAACAAAGAAAGGTGCTGTTCCATATAAAAAAATTTGCACAGAAATATGTACAAAAAAAAAATTGCAGTGTATGTGCTGCTACTGCTGATGAGGTGTCTGGTCCACCATTTTCTCTAAAAGGTTCAGAAACCTGTCCATGTGTTCTTCATTCTTTTGACATCTTCTGTCTTCTTTGGCGGCCTCAGCTTGAAGGAAGTCCTGCATAGAGAATTTCTTTTTTTGGGGGATCGGGGGGAAAGTGGACCTGATGCCTGAAGCTTCCAGCTTCCTCTTCCAGCTGGTGAGGCAGAGCTTGAGGCCGATGTGCTGGCGTCTTCCAAAGTGTTCTGAGATAAAAAAGATGGATACACATGTTGATTACACACATGACTGGACTATCATACACACCCACAACATCATACCAGGTTCATTATCACTGTATAAATACAAATTACCTCTGTGCTTTCCTCTGAATTTGTCAGAGAGGACACCGGTGAGGATGGAGGGTCGATTATGTTCTGAAAATGAGTTTGATGAGTTTCCTGTAACAGAAAACAGTGATGAATAGTAGTTATTCCATGGTTAAGGACCCCATCACAGATATTCTGCAAGCAGATAGCTGGATCACTCACTCCCACAGTGGTTAAGCAGCATATTTCTTCTTATTGAAATTCTCCTCGTTGTTAGTCCTAAAGCTTATTAGGTGTCGGACCTGATCCGGAGTCTCTGGAATGAAATGTGATTACTGCAATGCACAAACGTCCTCGTAAAAAAAACAAACAAACAACAAAAAAAAAAAGTTTGAACTATGATAACAGGCAGCAAGCAACGTTATTATTACTTCGTAACCCCCCCCAAATAACGTTGCTGCCTTATAGTAATGTGAAATATACAACACATTTGTAGAAAATATGAGAGTTAACGAGTAGTTAACAGGACACGGCAATGTTATCTACCCGACTCATCATGCAGCCACATATGCATTATCTTACGTTAACTCAGAATCAGAATCAGCTTTATTGGCCAGGTTCTAACATTGTCCAACAAGTAATTTGACTCCGGTAAACAATGTGGTATTTCTATGTACTGTTCAAACTGTTAAAACATACAAAAGCACTGTGATTTTTTTAATTCCATGGGACATTATACTTACATTTGTGGGTTCAATATCCTCCTGCTCTTTGCGGTTCGCCATTTGACTCAAAAAAATGAAAAAATGCTTGCTTGCAAGTCTGTAAAGCATGTTTTCCTCGGTCGGCGAGCTAGACGCAGCCTACGGCGTAGCTTACGTAACCTACGGCGTAGCTTACGTAGCTTACGTAACCATATTCCGGCGCGATCTTAGCGAACAACGGACAAAAAAGGGATGATGTACATTCACTGAGTGAATATTATGAAAGTAAAATATCGGTTTGCGCCGAGAAATGTAATCAAAATGCATTTTTATGCAGAAACTAACTCAAAATATTGATTTTACTCCCAAAAAAACCAGAAATGTCCTCCATGTTTTTTTTTTTGATTCAGTCCGCAAATGACGACGAAAAGCATTCTGGGAAATCTTCATACCCCCTCGCTCGCCAAGTCAGCATCTGAAATCCTTCGATTTGAAGGGGCTATTCTCAGCCCCTAGCCCTCGTTATGCCCCCTCCCCCTAGGTGAAAAGAGGAATTGGGACACCACTACCTTCACGGGAACGCGCAAAAGTTAGGGTTAGGGAAGAAAAGGAGGGCGAGGGGGAGTATTGGGACGCACCCTAAGTTACCTTCTGTTCTCTACTCAGCCTATCACAGTCCACTACTCCCACAGCCACACTCTTCCACTAATATCTATACCTTATATAAAAGAAATAAAAATAGAACAAAACAAAAACAAAACTTATAAGAATAAAAGATACTTTATCCAGACTTAAACCAGACTTTTACCTTGAATCTCCTATTTTACTCATCCAATAATTATTTTCACTGTTCTCTAAACTTTAAAAAACAAACAAACTAGAATTTAACAGTCTAGTTGAAGTTGAATAATGATAATGGATGATAATAAAAATAATACATTTATTATTATTTAATTTATTTAATATTTATTTAACGCACCTTTACAGGCCAGTCAACATCAAAAGAGCAGAAAAGGACAACAATATAAATGCAATAAAATCAGAAATAAAATGAGAAATCAGCACTAGAGGGGGTGAAGTTACATGCATGAACCCCCACTTGCATGTGAACGGCGCATGGGCGTGGGGGCGCGTGGGTCCCCTCGGCCGCCGCTGGGGGGACGGGCCTCGCTGGGGTTGCTGGTGGCCTGGGGGTCCAGGTTCTTACACACACACACACACACACACACACACACACACACACACACACACACACACACACACACACATATACACACACACACACACATATACACACACACACATACACACACACACACATACACACACACATATAGCCACACAGACATATATACACACACACACACACACACACATATACACACACACACATACACACACACATAATAGCCACACAGACATATACACACACACACACACACACACACACACACACACACACACACACACACACACACACACACACAGACAGACAGACAGATACATCGGCTCGTTCACTTGCATGCTGCTCTGTAGTTTTTGGGATTAGTTAGTCGCGGTGGCTTTGCTCAGATTGTGATTGGATCTCGAGACTTGGGACGGTTGCTGCTTGTGTTTCTGGCGGATCCGTGCCTGGTTCGTGTCTGTTCATATATATGTTATATATGTATGTTGTATATATATATATTAGGGCTGTCCATGTTAACGCGTTAATGACGCGTTAACTTAACGTCCTCTTAACGCCGACAATTTTTTTAACGCACGATTAAAAAACAAAGGCGCAACATTTCTGGCGCTCGTCGGCACCCGTAGCCTGAGGAAAAGTATGGTGGATTGAAAGATGGAGAATGAAAAGGGACTTTTGAACGGCTCACTTTCAAAAAGATGCAGATGGTTCGCTGGACAAGAATAAAGTTATTTGCATGTCGATTTGAAATTAATTACCATCGAAGTACGTCGAGTCTCAAATACCACTTGCAGCCAAACACACGAGCAGAGAGCGCCGCGCCGCTCCGCGCCCCCCACCCACGCTGTAGCAGCTTGCAAAAAAAGACCAGTCAAATCCAGTGGTGTAATGTAACGAAGTACAAGTACTTCGTTACTGTACTTAAGTAAGATTTTTGAGAATTTGTACTTTTATTGATACTCTAATTTTTCTGTACTTTTACTTTTACTTCGTTATATTTTCAAGGAAAAAATTGTACTTTTAATCCGCTATATTTAAAATTGGACACGTCGTTACTCGCTACAAATTAAAGTCTTACATTAAATGAAAATGTAGGCTATTGCCGTGAGAACAGCACACCGGGGCTGCTCATAGAGTAATCTATAAGGGGCTGCTCATAGAGTAATCTATAAGGGGCTGCTCATAGAGGAGCCTATAAGGGGCTGCTCATAGAGTAATCTATAAGGGGCTGCTCATAGAGTAGTCTATAAGGGGCTGCTCATAGAGTAATCTATAAGGGGCTGCTCATAGAGTAATCTATAAGGGGCTGCTCATAGAGTAGTCTATAAGGGGCTGCTCATAAAGTAATCTATAAGGGGCTGCTCATAGAGGAGCCTATAAGGGGCTGCTCATAAAGTAATCTATAAGGGGCTGCTCATAGAGTAATCTATAAGGGGCTGCTCATAGAGTAGTCTATAAGGGGCTGCTCATAAAGTAATCTATAAGGGGCTGCTCATAGAGGAGCCTATAAGGGGCTGCTCATAAAGTAATCTATAAGGGGCTGCTCATAGAGTAATCTATAAGGGGCTGCTCATAGAGTAGTCTATAAGGGGCTGCTCATAGAGTAATCTATAAGGGGCTGCTCATAGAGTAGTCTATAAGGGGCTGCTCATAGAGTAGTCTATAAGGGGCTGCTCATAGAGTAGTCTATAAGGGGCTGCTCATAGAGTAGCCTATAAGGGGCTGCTCATAGAGTAATCTATAAGGGGCTGCTCATAGAGGAGCCTATAAGGGGCTGCTCATAGAGTAATCTATAAGGGGCTGCTCATAGAGTAGTCTATAAGGGGCTGCTCATAGAGTAATCTATAAGGGGCTGCTCATAGAGTAATCTATAAGGGGCTGCTCATAGAGTAGTCTATAAGGGGCTGCTCATAGAGTAATCTATAAGGGGCTGCTCATAGAGTAGTCTATAAGGGGCTGCTCATAGAGTAGTCTATAAGGGGCTGCTCATAAAGTAATCTATAAGGGGCTGCTCATAGAGTAATCTATAAGGGGCTGCTCATAGAGTAGTCTATAAGGGGCTGCTCATAAAGTAATCTATAAGGGGCTGCTCATAGAGGAGCCTATAAGGGGCTGCTCATAAAGTAATCTATAAGGGGCTGCTCATAGAGTAATCTATAAGGGGCTGCTCATAGAGTAGTCTATAAGGGGCTGCTCATAAAGTAATCTATAAGGGGCTGCTCATAGAGGAGCCTATAAGGGGCTGCTCATAAAGTAATCTATAAGGGGCTGCTCATAGAGTAGCCTATAAGGGGCTGCTCATAGAGTAGTCTATAAGGGGCTGCTCATAGAGTAATCTATAAGGGGCTGCTCATAGAGTAGCCTATAAGGGGCTGCTCATAGAGTAATCTATAAGGGGCTGCTCATAGAGTAGTCTATAAGGGGCTGCTCATAGAGTAGTCTATAAGGGGCTGCTCATAGAGTAGTCTATAAGGGGCTGCTCATAGAGTAGTCTATAAGGGGCTGCTCATAGAGTAATCTATAAGGGGCTGCTCATAGAGTAGTCTATAAGGGGCTGCTCATAGAGTAATCTATAAGGGGCTGCTCATAGAGGAGCCTATAAGGGGCTGCTCATAGAGGAGTCTATAAGGGGCTGCTCATAAAGTAATCTATAAGGGGCTGCTCATAGAGGAGCCTATAAGGGGCTGCTCATAGAGGAGTCTATAAGGGGCTGCTCATAGAGTAGTCTATGGCCCAATCCCAATCTCCACCCTCGCAGACTCGTAGACTTACGTGCGCGCTCCCGCACCTTGCGTAAGGGCTTAAGGCTGTCCCATTCCTCAAGTGGTTAAGTGCGCAAGGGCTCCCGGCAGCCATTTTCAGCCCTTACTGCCCCCTTCCCGCAAGTCAGCATCCCAGCACACTCTGGGAAAGGGAATTACCCACAGTTCATTGCGTTGTGACATGAAAGGAGGTTACCAGGGAGAATGTAAACAAAACAGGGGGCGGAGGAAAAGGAACATGTGCGACTGCGAGAAGAAAGTTCACCTGTAATATAAATACATAGCCCACTGGTGATTTAAATTCAGAAACTGTTGTCCCGTGATGATTTTTCAACGGCCCTATTATTTCCTTTACAAACAGGGAGCGACCAACAAACATATTATTTAACTATTGTTCTTTGGTTTAAATATATATATATATATATATATATATATATATATATATATATATATATATATATATATATATATATATAAATAAAAATAATATATATATATATAGCCTATATATATATATATATATATATTTTTTTTTTTTTCTCTTTTCTTTTTTTTGAGCATGTTCGAAATAAAGTTTTTCATTCACTCATTCATTCATTCAAACGGAGGAAAGAAATCCAAAAAAAGGACAAATGACGTTTTGGACTTTCTTCAACACTAAAGACAAGAAAAGAGGCTGAGGGAGCTGGATGAAAAGGAGGAGGAGAGGGAAAGGAAGAGGGATGACCAGTTATCTAAGTTAATTGACATTTGTGGGAAGATGGAGGACAAAATGTTGTTTTCTTCATCATTTTTTCATTCATAATTTGAGGTTCAATTTCATTTGTTTTCATTTTATATTAGACCAGTGTTTTTCAATCCTGGTCCTCGTGGGCCCCTGTCCTGCATGTTTTAGATGTTTCCCTGCTTCAGCACACCGTGATAAAAGTACCTGTGTCATCAACAGAGTTGTGCAGACCTTGGTGACAAGCTAATGAGGACCTTTAATTAGAATCAGGTGTGTTGGTGCAGGGAAACATCTAAAACATGCAGGACAGGGAACACGAGGACCAGGATTGAGAAACACTGGATTAGACAAATCCTCAGTGAATAAACAAGACTTGTTTTTCTTTGATCTGAGTACAGTGTTTGAATTAAGATTCCCTATGTTAACAGAAATGCATACATGTAAATACTAGCAAGATAGTTTTAGATCCAACACAAACAAGTCAGGCAGTAATTTGGTTATTAATTTATTTACGACCACAAAATTTAAACAATTTCAGCAAGTTGAACAAAAACGTTGCAGTAAATAGTAATAATATAACTGTAATATTTAGCTCAGGTTACCATCAATTTATACACTCTCTTACAAAAATGAAATGACATCATGCTCAAAATGGAAAGTAATATTAGATGGTCATAACACAGCTGGAATATTTAACTCAGTTTACACGCGCTTACAAAAAAGAAATTACTGGGCGATTGATCCTGGCATACTGGATGTGCTGGTATGGGTAGATTGAAAGAAAGACACTACATTAACAAGGAAATACATATTGTACTGTGCGCATGTTTAAATTGTGTTCTTTGTTGAATTTTATGCTCCTTTATATAGGCTACCACTTTGTTTTCAAACATCCGGATGATCATTCCCAAACTTATAATACCGGTAGGTAACATTTTGATCTGACTCGGAATTTTGTAAATTGAAATTTTAAATAAAGTTTATTGAAAAAAAACCCCCAAAAAACAGACGTTTTTATCTGACTTGTTTCCGGTTTCTGCTAAGTGTGTCCCATTCCTATTTCTACCATTTGGAGCCCTTACACCCTCTCACACTTGATCACGTGACGCTGACGTCACTGAAAGTCTGTGAGGGCTCAGGGCTTGAGGGTTTAGGGTGGAGTTTGGGATTGGGCCTATAAGGGGCTGCTCATAGAGTAGCCTATAAGGGGCTGCGCTCCAAGGTGGGCGGAGTTCTGCTGCGTGGCTACTTTGAAGACACAAGCAGTGCTGAAAATGGAGGAGGAACGACACACGCTCTCAGAAGAAAAGCAAACTCAGCAAAGAATGTATTCCGACCTGGACATGGATTCCTCTTCAGAAGAAGTCATTGCCACTAGTGCAACAACTTCTATCGCTGATCAAATGACTGCACTGAAGTCGTACCCCGCTCTCTGCAAGTTGTCTGTCAAGCTCAACACACCTCTACCTGCCTCTGCAGCCTGTGAACGACTGTTCAGCACCGCAGGACAGCTCTTCAGCCCAAGAAGAGCACGGCTAGATTCACGGCTAGAGAACCAACTGCTGTTGAAGCTTAACAGTAGACAGATAAACAGCCAGTTTGCGTACATTCAAGCATAAATTACATTGTGAGGTTTGAAAATGGGTGGGTTTAGATCGTTCATAAATAATCTTAGCCTATGTGTTAGTTAAAAATACAGTACAGAATAGATACAGGAACCTATCCATTATTATTGCTTAAAAGGATAAAAAAAAGATTAAGATAATTCATAATTCAGTATAGCACTCTGTGGAGATTGTCATTTGGTTTAAAAACAGGCTGGGGGTGTACCTGTCAGCGGGGCGAATGGGCCCTTTAAGTACATTTTACACCATGTACTTTTGGTACTTTATTATATTTAATTTGAGGGGTATAAGTGTTGGGAAAGATAATACCTATTGAAATCCATCATGTTGTTCTGATATGCATTTGTAGTTATTTTATATGTTCCCAACTGCCGAAATGCTGTTGTTGATTGTTTGTCTCATGTTTTAAAAAGACGCTGTATGCACTTTGGCACCTTTGCCCAAAACAAATTTCCCCTCGGGGATAATAAAGTATATCTCATCTCATCTCATCTCATATGTATTAAGTAATAGGATAAATCAATACAAATAGACACAGAGTAATTCCATGAATGTATAAAAAAAAAAAATAAAAAAAACATTTCCATTTTCCCCTGAAGCCGAGGTGTGGCGGCTGCCCCTGATCTAAATGACAATAAAATTTCATTCAATACCATTCCACCACTGTTTTCATCTGTAATATTATAAGACAGTGTGCTTAACTGTTAAATGAATTCAAACTTAGGCCCGGTTTACATGGAGCAAAAACGGAGGCGTTTTCATGCGTTTTGGCCGTTTGTTTACACGAAAACGAAGCTCAAAGTCACCAAAAACGATCATTTCTGAAAACTACGGCCAGAGTGGAGATTTGCAAAAACTCAGTTTTCACGTTTGCGTCTAAACAGAGGAAAACGGATATTTAGGCTTCAGAACGTCACATTATGCAACAGAAACATCACCAACATCATGAGTGACACCTGTGTTTGCAATTAGTTTGGCCACCGTCAATATTTTCTTGTATTTTACCTGTTTTATATTCTAAAGTCACACTTAAAAGTAACTCCACTTCTCTGTCACTCCAAACCAAAGACTCTCAATCCGTCTTGGAAGTAAAGCCTGAATTATGGTCCTGCGTTAAATCGACGCAGAGCTTACGGCGTACGGTGTGCGTCGCCGCGTACCCTACGCCGTAGGCTCTGCGTTGGTGTAACGCGGAACCATAAATCAGGCTTAACTGGAAGTTACACGTGTCATTTGTTGATGTTTTTTCCAGGATTCTGATTGGCTGGCATGACGTTAACAGCGTATTTAATGCGGATTCGTGTAAACGAAGAGATTTTGAAAACGATCTTGTGTAAACGATGGAATTTTTCAAAACGTAGAGGGGGAAACATCTGTTTTTGTAAATTCCCGGCTATGTGGAAACGGGGCCTTACACATTGACTGCAGCAACTTTCTCCCACGCCAATTCTCTCCTTCGCTGCTGCAGCTGAAATCTGCTCTCATACTCTCATACTCCCATACGCACGTATTAACACTTCTAACTCCAGTGGCGTGAAGTATGTGGATCTTCAGATGCAAAGTAATGTTTCCTCAAAGGGATTTTGTAAATTGAAATGTTAAATTAAGTTTAAAAAAAAAGAAAAGGTATGTGGATCTTTTGTTGTCGCCGGTTGCCATGGTGAATCCTTGTATCAGCGCTCTACTGATGATGGCTTTTTATTTTCTTCACGCACGCGCTTAACTAAAGTAACTAACTCATGTCAGCTGTTCTGGAACCCAAAACTCTGAGTTTCCGATCTCAGGATAAATCAACTCAGAGTTCAGGTTTAGACTCAGAGTTTGTTGAACCTGCTTTCTAGAATAAATATCCCTCAGTAGATGGTTGGACATTGTTTCAGCTCCTCACTCACACTGTTCCAACATTTCTTGCACGATCTAAAATTGATAATATGGGATGTTGAGTATTTGATCCTTCAAAATAAACTACCCATGACATGAATCGCATTACACTTTGTGGACATCATACGATAAAGAGGAAAAAAAACACAATTCTATGGCTTTATTTGATATTCATTCAGTCATTGGTCTTTATTTAACCAGCAGGTCATTAAGAACATTCTTATTTACAATGACGGCCTGGCAAGAGACAAGGAAGTGGTTTAGGGAGTAAAACACAGTAAAATTGTAGCTCTACAAAGGTAGAAAACCATTAGGTAGTATTTTATGATAGGGTAGCCAAAATCGATTTATGCTATCGGTTTGTGCGGCGGTAGCAGAAATCGACAGAACACCGGTGTCGTGACAAAAAGTGATTGCTAACATTTGTGCTATTATTCTGCTGACTGAACAGATAAAACGAAGGTTACGACTGTAACTACAGTTTTATGAGTCTGCCAGGCGGTGCTGTAAACACGTGATATCTCCGCTCACGCTGTAAAAGAGTCCTGTAAAAGAGTAAATAAAACAGCATAAAGACACTGGTCCTTCGCCCTGATATATCAGCTGATCAGCCCTAAAAGGTTCGGTTTATTCCTGTGAGAAAGTGAGCAACCCCTCCCCTTCTCACCATCACCTGACTTTTTTTTAATGTGTGTGGCAGAGTGGAGGATTGGGCATGGTCTGCGGGGGAGCAGCACACAGGTGTGCTGGTTCTGTTGATTGTGGCACACCTGTGTCCAATAAACCTCTCCACCCTGCCTGGGTTTATAAACAGCAGCTGCATACCAGAAGAGGGTCTGCTGAATGGAGGAAGCTTGTTGAGAGGCTATGCCCCATTGTGCCATTTTTCTGAATACTGTTTTTGCCTTCGCCTGTATGTTTTTTGTAATTTTTGGCACTGTGAGAAAGTGAACATGCACATTTCTCCCCCCCTCATGAGCTCAGGGACCAAGGTTTATTGTAATGTTTATGTAGTTGCAGTCAATGTGGTGTGGTATCAACTAGTCACAATTCATTTTGTTTTTGTTGAATAAAACTGATCAGCATTTGCTCACCTGCATGCCACGCAGCTGTCAGGCAGCTGGGTCCCATTGCGGAGGCGCGCACCGCAGTGGGACCACGCCTTTATTCATGCTGAGTGCTGACAGGTGTGAATGTGTCAGACAGGTGAGGGGTGATTGGATTTGTAAATGTACCAATTTATTATCATTTTTCAGTTTGGGATTTATGTGGGATTATGTTTAAGTGTTATGATTATTGTTAAATGATTAAGGTTTTGTGGTCTTGTCTTTTTGTTACCTTGTTATTTGAAATTGTTATGTTTATGGAGGGGAGTAAACCCCTGCAGATGGTAGCTGCCCAATTGGACCAATTTGGTTTGGGCTATTTAAGAGGGTGGCTCACCTGACAGTCTTGGATGGTCTTTTCTTTTGCTAGAGGGAGGCAGTCTCTGAGTATGTGTCTCTGTTTTTTTTTATGCCTGAGGAAAAACTAAAAAAATAAACCTCTTTTGATAAAAACTGGAACTTCTCTTGCCGACACCCTTCTTTTATCCACCCACCTCAAACCCCAAGGCCCAAACATCAACTGGGCACAGGACTGGTATCTCAAAGGCACACAATAAAAAGCCTTACTTTTGTGGCATTCTACGCTCTCCGAGGTTTTTTTTACACCTCATCACCCAGGTCCAGTTTTGCCTTGTCCCCTTGTACATGGGGAGGCCGCTCTGGTTCCTCACAATTCCATAAAACATTTTTTTTTAAACAAGAACGAAAGAAATGACAAACTCAGATGTAAACATAAGTACATCTGATTGAGAGAATAATCAAACATCATATTACACTGAGATTGCATAAAGGGAAAAGAAGAAAATAAATAAATCAATATAAAAAAAGAATGACAAAAATAAATAAAGGAATGAATGAAAAATGAGTAGGCCTACTTTAATAAATAAGGAAGGAAAAGTACAAGGGGTTCAGGATATAGAGAGTATTTATGTGTTTTAGACACTGTTGAAATAAGGAGATTTCATTTTTAACAGCAGTCCATGAAGGGGGTTAGCGTAGCGACACTTGTAAATATAGTATTTTGTAAGAATGATCACATTATTCACTAAAAATTCATTTTTTTTACTCTTAAGAATTAAACCAACTTGAATATTTTGAAAAGAGCAGAAATCAGTGTTGATGGATAATATTAAATCATGGAGAGACTTCCATCTGTCTGGAATGATCTCACATCCAAAAACAGCTGCTCTGTCGTTTCTACATTCGTTTAGCAAATAAAACAATTATCTACAACTAATTTAAAACTTTTGTTAAAGGGGACCTATTATGGCATTTAATGTATATTTTAAACAGGCCTTGAATGTCTTAAAAACAATCTAAAGCTTGTTTTTTCTACATAAATCAGAAATTCAGCCTGTGGGCCCTGTCACTAGTTTCACCGCTTCTAACCTCCTTTTCTGTGAGTGATTCTGAGGGGGCGGGGCTATGATAATGAGGCTCTGTGCTGATTGGCTGCTTGAATGACGTGTAGGAGGGGAGGAGAATAAACCTCGCTCCGGCCAGAGCAGCCGGCTGCGTTGTACACAAAACGTGTCCCATGCGAGAAGCTTCTGCGACAAAAAAAAATCCATTGCTTTATTTTTTTTGTATTAGACTGTCCTAACTGGCCGCGAGTTTAATGGTTTCAGTGTGGACAGAGATAGTTTAACAGTTTCAGTGTGGACAGAGAGAGTTTAACAGTTTCAGTGTGGACAGAGAGAGTTTAACGGTTTCAGTGTGGACAGAGAGAGTTTAACAGTTTCAGTGTGGACAGAGAGAGTTTAACAGTTTCAGTGTGGACAGAGAGAGTTTAACAGTTTCAGTGTGGACAGAGAGAGTTTAACAGTTTCAGTGTGGACAGAGAGAGTTTAACAGTTTCAGTGTGGACAGAGAGCGTCCGATGTCACGCAGCTTGACGCAATAGTCGGACACTCTCATTCAGTTACACGCTGTAAACGGATCTTAAAGTCTAAATTACGGTCCTGCGTTAAATCGACACATACCCTACGCCGTAGGCTCTGCGTTGGTGTAACGCGGAACCATAAATCAGCCTTTAGTTACCGTCTTCACACATGAAGATTTCTCATAATTTATGTTACAAGACAGATGAATCATGTTAACTTTAAATAAATCACAACACTGAATTTTCACAAATGGCAACTTTATTGTTTAAAAAAAATAAAACATAAGTTGTATATAAATAACATTTATTCATTATTGCTGGCTCAAGGGAGGACCGTGCGTTTTTCTGAAGGTGTCGTTGAAGCTTCAGGTGCTTGGAAGATCTGAAACCAGACAGAAAAAATGTATTACTAATTTACCTAACGAGTGAGTGGCTCCGTTAGGGAACACTGGAGCCGGGCCGGTCCGTGAGCAGCTCCGTATGCAGCGCCGGGGCTCCGGAGCTAAGCTAAATACTTAGCCCATGCAAAGATCATACAAATATAAATAACATAAAAAAAAGGAACATACCGCTGACTCGTGTGCAGTTACCGGGTCCGTGCTGTTGGAACTGATCCTTTTATGAGGGTAAATGTCGATGCAAAACCATTTTAACTCTCCCTCGCTGTTGAAACCGGTGGAAAACAGTCATCGCTGCTGAACAATGGCTGAAGCTCCAGCTGGCGGAGAGAGCTGGTTGTGGGCGTGGTTTCAGCAGCGGAGGCTGAACCTATGGAAATCTGCTCCCGTCATGACTCACGACGGGAGCAGATTCTAATCGGCTCAAAAAAAATCACGTGACACTGGGGGATTCTGCAGGGCGGGGGTACAGACCTTGCAGAAATTCATGGTACTTTGTCTCCCCTCTGCTGGCAGGGTGAGGGGAGACCACTTTATATATGTTAAAACAAGAAAAAACTTGTTTTTCATAATAGGTCCCCTTTAAGGAAACACAAATCTTAACGTTGTTATATAAAACAAGTCATGGAAACAGTTTTTGATGCTGTATAGAGTTCATGAGAATAAAATCTTTATTTTATCTTGTTAATAAAACCTGTTTTTATATAAACTACTTTTACATCTTGTGTTAATTTTATGAAATAATTTTTAACAGGTTTTCAAACCTGAACCCTCCACACAGAGTTCACATATTTATTATTCTGTGTCCTAAAATGTCTCATTCTGTGTCATATTAAGGTTTTTCAGAATAAAGTTATTTATATTCCAGTTTTATTCATTCACTGGTTTCTTAATTCAACCAAATTATATTGATCAATGATAAATACATCAACATTAAAACATGTTGGGTTTATGATATTGTTACATAGATCTTATTCTTAATGGTTTGTAAACCACAAATAACATAAACCCACAAACATGAAACTTTGATGCAGGTTGAAGCTTCACTCGTGGATTCTGCAGGACATTTACACAAATGTGACAGAAACCAGTGTTTTGGTCGGAACCGGCTGAACTCCATGTGGATGTTAGAAACGTGTTTGGACTGAACTTCTCCCTCTGACAGCAAAAATGTTAAACTTTAACTTTTCTAAATTGCTTTCGATTTCAGCAGATGAAGCTGCAGCGCAGTTTCACTTCACACATGTTCAAGATAATAAACGTGGCTCTGTGACGGGTTCAAGCAACCCCGGTTTAAAGATTAATCCATTTATGAACGACACCATAAACTTCTGCAGGGACTTTATTAAACTTTGAACTTTTCCTCTGATTAATTTAGAAAATGTTTAACTTGAAATAAATCCTGCAGCAGGAAGGAGCAGAAGTCGTATTTTAAATGTATAAACATAGATTTATTCATTAGGTAGGTGTTGTTGTAGAGTCCTGGGGCGCATGCGCACGCAGCGACCCATCAGTGAGAGTTTGGCGTATTGGTCTTTTTAAGCGTTTTTTATTTGTTTGTGATTTGTTTTATGTTTCGTTTTTCAACTTCTCGGGGAGTTTTTGGTGCACAGTGTGGCTAAAAGGGACTTTCTTCTTCGCCCTACGGTGTGTTTCTGGCTACTGTTTCTACTGCTCGCCCTGAATGACAGCTGGACTGTCAGCGGAGACAGGCTGCGGTATAGCAGAAATGAACTCCTTCGACTTCAATACATGGTACCGGCCAGCGTGTCAGATATAATGACACAGATTCCGGATCACATCCTTAAACTGCCTAACATAAGAACTGGGGGTGGAAAATGGAGGGAGAGAAGCAAAAGGAAGCGAGGAAGAGGGGAGGTGTGCGGTTACGTATGAGGAAGCTGAGGCTCAACCGGCTTCCTCTGCCCTTCCATGATCCTGGGAAATGCCCAGTCCCTCCGGAATAAAATGGACGAACTTCAGGGAAACGACCGCTTTCTGAAGGACTTTAAAGACTGTAGGATCCTGACGTTCACAGAATCTCGGCTGACTGAACGTGATCGGGACGCAGACCTGCTTATTGATGACTTCGGCGCGCCATTCCGTTTGGATAGAGACGCCGAGGCAACAGGGAAATCACAGGGAGGCGGAGTCTGTCTGTATGTAAACCAACGGTACTGTCATCCGAAATCTGTGACTGTCAGAGAGCGCATCTGCACTCCAGATGTTGAACTTTTATGTGTATCGTTGCGTCCTTTCTACCTGCCCCGTGAGTTCCTGCAACTTTTTATCATAACTGTCTATTTACACCCGAAAGCCAATGCCTCTTCTGCCTGCAGTGTCATCCATGATGTAGTGCAGAAACTGCAATCTGCCTCACCTGATGCACCGATCCTCTTAAAGGGTTGATTTTAACCATGTCTCCCTTAAAAAACACTCCCGGACTTTCATCAATATGTAACCTGTCCAACCAGACGGGATAAAATGATTGATCTCTGCTATGGGTCCGTTAAGGAGGCATATAAATCCCTCCCATTACCTCCCCTCAGGGGATCACAACTATGTGCATCTCCTGCCTACATACAGAACTGTGTTCAAGAGGGAAAAGGTCCACACAAGAGACATTAAGGACTGGACAGAGGAGGCGGGGCTTTGCTTGCAGGAGTGCTACGACTGCACGGATCGGGACATGAAAGAAGCTTGTGGTGATGATCTTGATGAACTTGCTGATGTTACTTGTTCATATGTCGCTTTCTGCAGGGACATGATCATTCCTTGTAGGCGTGTAAAAATATTTCCCAATAATAAGCCTTGGGTCACTAGGTCAGGTAGCCTCCAAGCTGCACACAGCCACTAAGGACGTGGAAATCGGGATTTTAAAGCAAAGTAGGACTACAAACTGAAGTTGGAGAACAAGATGGCTATGAATAATCTTGGATCTGCTTGGTCGAGCACAGAACAGTAAACGACGGAGCCCGCCGACCGAGCAGGCCGACCTCCTGCCGTCTCTGCAGCGCAGCTCCCCCGGGAGCCGCGTCTCCTTCTCGCCAGCGAGGCCGAGTTTCCCCGTCCGCCCCAGGTGTCGCCACGGAGCCGACGCCGGGCAATCACAGGCAATTCACGCGCCCCCCTTCCTCCTTTAACTTCTCATGATAGTCCCTACTACGTCCACCTTATGGATCTGCATTAAGTCAACGCAACCCTACGCCGTAGGCTTCACGTCGGTGTAACGCGGATCCATAAATCAGCCTTTCACTAGCAAGGACCACGCCATCAACAGGATACGTTTAAATGATTTATTGATACGAAGATGATAACGATGACGATGGTGATGATAATGGCGATGACAATGGCGATGATGATGATCTATGGATCAGTCGATGCGTTGTGGGGAAGCTGGTAGGGAATCCGCCGCAGCGCCCGGGCAACGACGAACCCCCTAGGAATCTATGAGGTAGAGAAAGAGAGGGAAGAAGGAAAAGAGAAAAGGGGAGGGGGGGAGGGGTGCATAGAACGAGAGCGAAGAGGAAGTGAAGGTTAGGCTGGTATTTGAAGGTTTGCCGGAAGAGGCGTGGTGCCGGAGGAGGCGTGGTTGAGGCGTGGTTGAGGCGTGGTCCTGCTCCCGAAATTCGCTTGTTAAGCTCCAATTCACTAGCAAGGACCACGCCATCAACAGGATACGTTTAAATGATTTATTGATACGAAGATGATAACGATGACGATGATGATGATGATGGCGATGATGATGACAATGACGATGATGATGATCTATGGATCGGTCGATGCGTTGTGGGGAAGCTGGTAGGGAATCCGCCGCAGCGCCCGGGCAACGACGAACCCCCAAAACCGTGGATTATTTAAGGAGATGAGACTGAGCGGATCTGAGGTCGCTAAGATCTGAGCGAATGTAGCGATGATAGTTGGGAGGACCATCGGCCCATGAGCTGTATGAGGTGCTCTGGGATACGTGGCGGGAGGCTGAAGTGGCGGCTCTGATCCTAAGGAGTGACCGGAGTAGTGCGTTGGGGAGATGCCAGATAAGGAGAGTATATGACGGAAGCGATGGTGAAACCAGAAACTGGTGACGACTGTCCTGACTCGGACGCAAGGATCTGTCAAAGATGTGCTCTGTGTTTTCCAGGAAGACAGGTAGTTGGCTAGGGTCTCGAAGTATTCAGGGGAGATTGGTCTTCGGGGATGAGAAACGAGAAAGAGAGTCGGTGATGGTGGTGGAGTGACCGGGGACATGTGCTGCATGGAGGATAAATTGATGTATGGCTGAGTGCCAGACTAGACGGCGCATGAACAGCATGATGGATGTGGAGTTGGAGCGTCCTTTATTAATTATGTCGATACTTATCGATATGAAGATGATGGCGATGATGATGGCGATGACGATGGCGATGACGATGGCGAAGGCGATGACGAAGGCGATGACGAAGGCGATAACGATGACGATAACGATGACGATGCCAATGACGATGCAAATGATGATGGCAATGACGATGTCGATGGCGATGACGAAGGAGATAACGATGACGATGAAGATGATGGCGATGATGGTGGCGAAGACGATGGCGATGATGATGGCGATGAATGATGATGGCGATGATGATGATGATGATGATGATGATGATGATGATGGCGATGACGATGACGAAGGCGATAACGATGATGATGCCAATGACGATGCAAATGACGATGGCAATGACTATGGCATTGACGATGATGATCTATGGTTCGGTCGAAACGTTGTGGTATTCGTTTGCGCGCTCTGAGGGCCGTCCTGCTGCAAACCATCTGCCATCGTAAAAGCCCCCAAAACCGATTGAAGGAGCAGCATCAGTGTATGGATTGATGTCGTGTGGGTGAGCCAGTTGGTCATCATAAAAGAAAGTGATCCCCTTCCAGGTGGCAAGGAGGTTGAGCCACAACGAAGCTCGGCACGGCTCGAGTTGTCTGGGGAGATGGGAGACAAGAGAGATGGAACAGCGGAAGCGATGGACGGCAAGTGTGAGATGAAGGCCCGCCCTTGGGGAATAATGCGCATGGCAAAATTGAGGTGGCCCAGGAGGGAGAGGAGTTGGCGTTTGGTGCAGCCTGGAGCTAAGAGGAAATAGAAGACCGATAAATAAGAAGACCGATTCAGTTGAGCTTTCGGTTGGAAGAGAAGCCTGAAACAGATCCGTATCGAGAGTGATACCAAGGAATTCGAGGGAGGTGGAGGGGCCCGCCGTTTTCTCAGCGGACAATGGAACCCCGAGTTCGGAGAAAACGGAAGTCAGGGTGACCAGGCCGGAAGCGGGTGGCGATGAGAGAGGGGTAACGATGAGGAATCATTCAAGAGATGGACGAGGAAGGAATGCCGTGGTTGTTGGAGAGGATCCAGCAGAGGGCCTCTGAAGGTGTCGAAAAGTTAGGGGCTACTCTTGCAGTGACTGACTGCAAGTAGTATGCACCTCGCCAGCGGACGCTGAAGTACACCAGCCCGGAAGCGGGTGGCGATGAGAGAGGGTGCCAGAAACCCTGGCCGGATCTAGCGGCTGTAGTTGGTGGAGGTGGGCTGAGGGGGGGCAGTGGCATCCCGGTGCCAGAAACCCCAGCCGGATCTAGCTGCTGTAGTTGGTGGAGGTGGGCTGGGGGGGCAGTGGCATCCCGGTGCCAGTAACCCCGGCTGAAGTTAGCTGTTGTAGGTGCTGGAGGTGGATTAGGTGCTGGAGGTGGGCTGAGGGGGGCAGTGGCATCCCGGTGCCAGAAACCCCGGCCGGATCTAGCTGCAGTAGTTGGTGGAGGTGGGCTGGGGGGGGGGCAGCGGCATCCCGGTGCCATAAACCCAGCCGGATCTAGCTGCTGTAGTTGGTGGAGGTGGGCTGGGGGGGGCAGTGGCATCCCGGTGCCATAAACCCCAGCCGGATCTAGCTGCTGTAGTGGCATCCCGGTGCCAGAAACCCCAGCCGGATCTAGCTGCTGTAGTTGGTGGAGGTGGGCTGGGGGGGGCAGTGGCATCCCGGTGCCAGAAACCCCAGTCGGATCTAGCTGCTGTAGTGGCATCCCGGTGCCATAAACCCCAAAGCCATGGTGTGGGTGGAAATCCGACCTGCGAACGACGGCTATGGGCTGATCCGGATTGTCCGCGTCCTCTTCCCTCCGATGGCGGAGGTGGGCTGGAAAGGCTGGAAGATGGTGAGCTGCAGTGATGCCGGATGTTCAGAAGGGATGAACCGGGTGGAATGTGGACGACTGAAGAGGCAGAAGTTTCTGGACGGCTGTCGGGCTCGGGAGAGCGGTGTTTCGGGCACGGCGGCGGCTGAGGAGTTTGCCTCAGCCGCCGCTGAGCATGCTAGCATCCCGGTGCTAGTAACACCGCTGAGTTAGCTGTTGTAGGTGTTGGGGGTGGGCTGGGGGGGGCTAGCAACCCGGTGCTAGTTACCCCAGCCCCGAAGTTAGCTGTTGTAGGTTTGTTTGCGCAGGTTTGGCCGGAACCGGAGAAGTGCGGGAAGCGAAAGCGTTGGGATGACGGGCGGCGGGACCAGCCGCGGACAGGGCGAACGAGCAGCTGCCCGCGGGGCCGTAACGAGTCGAGGAAGAAAACCGGGCCGAAATGCGGTGGGAGGGAAGCCAGGCACTGGCCGGAACTGGGGAAGGACGGGAAGCGAAAGCGTTGGGATGACGGACGGCGGGATTAGCTGTGGACGGGGTGAAATGAGTAGTTGCCTGCGGGGCCGGAACGGGTTGAGGAAGGAACTGGGTTGAAATGCGGTGGGAGGGATGCCGGGTACCGACATCACGATGCCGGTGGCCCCCAACCGAGGTAACCTGCTGGGACTGATGGAGCTGGGAAGCAGAGGATCCTGGCAACCCGGTGCCAAGAGCCCCTTCTAGCGCTGGCGGTTGAGGCTGCTGAATGAGCATAGCCAGGGTTTCTAGCATCCCGGTGCTAAAAACCCCGGCTGAGTTAGCTGTTGTAGGTGCCGGGGGTGGACTGGGGGGGGGCCTAGAAACCCGGTGCTAGCAACCCCGGCCGAAGTTAGCTGTTGTACTTGCTGGAGGTGGTCAGTGTAACGATGGAACCGTTTATGTTTCCACACGGACGGCTTAAGGTGAAAGACCGCTCATGTGCAGTTGAGGTTCCTGCAATGAGGCAACGTTGTTCGGAGATTATGATTAACGAGAATGTTAATAAAAGACCTTGTGAGTAAAGGTAATGCTCAACGTCCGGTTTGTACGATCGCTTCTCTTTTACTATTGCGGTCTATGGGAAAAGCTTTCGGGGCCCCATGGGATGATTTTTTTTTTTTTTTTTTGGCGCAGTACCGTGGCTGGCCACTGGAAAATCTTCTGAGTGCGAGACCTGGGGGTCGACGTCACGGCGCGCCCTCGGAGTTGGCGTGATGACGTCATCCGGAAGAGAGCAGGTGTCGGCGGGGCTGATGGCGTGGCAGGCTGGCATGAGATTGAGAAGTTGAGAAGTTTTTTCTTTTTGTTCATGCGGTGAAAAGGGACTCCTCCACCAGGCGGTGGCCCTATGGAGGGTGGCGACAGTCCAGCCCGAAACACCTGCAAAAGGCGGGCCGTCGGGGGCCCCTGCCGGGGCGTGGCTAGACCGCCAGCGGATTGCGCAGCCGGAGATTGCCCGCGTCCCCGCCGATGACGGAGGCGGGCCGGGGGACGGGGAACGCACCTGCGGGCGGGCTGCCGCGATCCTGGATGTTGATGAGAGATGAAGCGGACGGGATGGACCACTCGTTTCTGGGTGTGTGTCGCTGGAGCGGGGTTTAAACGCGGGCTCCGCAGGTGGCTGAGAGAAAAGAAAAAGGGTTGGAGAACACGTGCGTTCCGGAGGAATAAACCGCCGCCGGAGCGGCAGCCGACGTGGGAGGTCGGTGGGCTCTTGGCGGGACACCGGGGCGGGCGGGGCAGCTCGGTCTCGCTGCGCGGCACCCCCGGGGGGGAGCGAGAGCGGCGGATTGCGCAACCTGCGCTGTTGGGTCAATGGCGGGGAACGCAGGAGAGGAGTCGGAGACCTGCGGCGACAATCCAGGATGTTCAGGAGAGGTGAACCGGACGGATGTGGATCACAGAGGATCCGGGGCTTGACCGGCTCGCCGGGCGGCCGTGGGGGCCCGGAAGAGCGGCGCTTCAGGCACGGCGACGGCTGAAGAGTTTTCCTCCTCCGGATCCCGATCAGCTGGTGCATGTTGCTGGTGATCTCCTGCAAGCCGATCGTGGTCCGAAGGCGATAGCAACACGAGATCCATGATGCCTGAATGGGTGAGTAACTGTTTTCGAGATACGAGAGTGTGTAGGAGCGTTGACGTGCTGCCCGAGAGCCAGCGTGCATAGAACGAGAGCGAAGAGGAAGTGAAGGTTAGGCTGGTATTTGAAGGTTTGCCGGAAGAGGCGTGGTGCCGGAGGAGGCGTGGTTGAGGCGTGGTTGAGGCGTGGTCCTGCTCCCGAAATTCGCTTGTTAAGCTCCAATTACAGTAATACAATAGGGCATTGCGTCATTGGGCGGCACATTTAAAAAAAAAAAAAGACGTTTATATGCGCCTAATGGTCACAAAAATACGGTACCTTTAAAGAATACGACAAAGCTCCCAAATGATTCAATTCTGATCCAAATCAGATTGATGAAGCGCCACAAAGTTGTTTTACTACGATCCAACTCAAAAACTGCCCGAGTCAAAGTTAACGGCAACTCTGAGGTAACGATGAGTCAAAAGTATCTTAAACAAATTCAGTTCAGTCAGAATAAACATAAATCTGGGGTAATATATTTAAAATATGTTTGGTATTATTTCTTAAATCTCATTCTTAATTCTTTCATTTACATCTGACTAAAAGGCTCCACATTAGGTTAATTGCTCGGAATAAATAAACCTTAAAATCAGCCTGAACATTTCTGTAAACGACTTCTGCAGCTCCTCCTGCTGCAAGATTTATTTCAAGTTAAACATTTTCTAAATCAATCAGAGGAAAAGTTCAAAGTTTAATAAAGTCCCTGCAGAAGTTTATGATGTTGCTCATAAATGGATTCATCTTGAAACCAGGGCTGCTATAACGCGTCACGGGGCCACGTTTATTATCTTGATTATTCCTGGTGTTAAGTGGTGAACTTTACATGACCTTGAAGTCACAAGAACTGCAGACTTTACATAAAGATGAAATGTTTCATCATTATTACATTAGTTATTATTATACTCCAAGTTTTGTTAAGCTGTGATATACTGTAATTTCACATCTCATCTGTTCGTGATATATATATATATATGTATATATATATATATATATATATATATATATATATATATATATATATATATATATATATATATATATATATATATATACGGGTAAAAGCTGTACATTGTGTTTATTTTACTGCATAAGAACTTCTGGGCAGATACTAACTGCATTTCGTTGCCCTGTACTTTTGACGTGAAGTGCAATGACAATAAAGTTGAATCTAATCTAATCTAATGTTGTTATTTTTACGTTTTAGTCATTCTTATCTTCTCTAAGTTGATAAGTTTTTTTGTAAATATAGTCCATGGAAAATATCATGACAGGGACAATAAAGTCAACTCTATTGGATTCTAATTTAAATTGTGGTTTATAAGACATTACCGTGTCAGTTTAATTTCACAACAGCTCAAGAAGGATGTAGTTATGATCATTATGAAACCTACACAGGGAAGAGCTGTCTCATAGTTTTAATCAAATCACATCAAATCAAATCAATCTTTATTTGTATAGCGCAGTGGTTCCCAAACTTTTTTTGCCAGGCCCCGTTTTTGTATGTAACAGAATTTTTGACCCCCCCCCCGACCCCGACACAGACACATCTTCTGCATTCAAATGCGACTGCAATTTATTTCATATATTTAACATATGTGCGAAAAAACTGATATATTTCAACGTGACCAGCTCCCAGAGATTGAAACAACAACAATACAAACAGGAGCCAAAATCTGAACATTTGCTCTACAAAAATGACACTTTTAATCCCCACATCTTTTCAGTGACTGGGTGGGCTTGTTCATGTTCCACATCCTCTCAAACCGGTTTAGGTGAGAGATTACCACATGCATCTACCTCAGTAGCACCGGGTAGTTGTGGGAACATAAACACACACACACACACACACACACACACACACACACACACACACACACACACACACACACGCACACACACACACACACACACACACACACACACACACACACACACACACACACACACACACACACACACACACACACACATGATTTTATGATTTTACGTAATGAAAAGGAAGAATGTTGTTTGAGAGGATGTTAAACGAGTTATAAAGAGCACGATTTTACTTTCAGGTCAGTCAGTCCAGCAGTTGCAGCCGTCCTGAATCCTCCACTTCATCATGTCTTGTAAGTCTAACAAATATTTATTCTTAATTTCATTCCTGTATCGTTCTGTTTTATTTTGAAGGGTTTTGTTGATCCTTTGTTAAAAGGGACTGCGTTCTGTTTTTATTTGGGGAATAAATGTTCCCTGAGTGATCCAGACCAGCGGTCCCCGACCTGTCCTGCATGTTTTACACTCAAACACCTGATTCTAATGAATTCATCATTAGCCAGTAATCAAGGTCTGAACAAGTCTGTTAACGACACAGTCGCTTGTATCAGGCTGTTCTGAAGCAGGAAACATCTAGAACATGCAGGACGGTGGAACCAGGACCTGGTTGGAGACCGCTGGTCTAGACCAAACTAAACTCTCACTGAACTAAAGTCATTAACTCTGAAGAGTTCAGAGACTAAACTAAACTCTCACTGAACTAAAGTCATTAACTCTGAAGAGTTCAGAGGTGATTACTGTCAGAGATCACAAACCTGCAGAAACTACAATAGATAGATAGATAGATAGATAGATAGATAGATAGATAGATAGATAGATAGATAGATAGATAGATAGATAGATAGATAGATAGATAGATAGATAGATAGGGTCTGACTAATACCTGGAACAATCACTACCGTCCCATAAGCTCCTTAATGCAATGTTGATTCTCCAGTAACTAGGACGGACCTGAGATACGACTCAGCAACGGGAGATATTCTAGTCCGCTGGGTGCACGTTACGGTCGAAGAAATGGCATAAATTGCGGAAAAATGACACGATTAATTCAAACTAGCAGACTTCCTGTTGGGTTTTGGCCATGACTCCAAGAGACTTTTCTTTAAGTTGCGACATGATACAGGTGTGTACCGATTTTCGTGCATGTACGTCAAACCGTATTGTGGGGCTTGAGGCACAAAGTTTTCTAGGGGGCGCTGTTGAGTCATTAGGCCACGCCCATTAATGCAAACCATTAAATATAACATTTTTCACCAGGCCTGGTTTGGTGCAAAAATTGGTGACTTTTGGGGAACGTTTAGGGGGAAAAAAGGCCCCCATTTCGTCAAATAAAAAAATAGAAATGAGAACAATTCCTACAGATACAATAGCGCTTTCGCACTGTCGGTGCTCGGGCCCTAAATATATTTGTTACAAAGAATCAAAGTCCACAGGTAGTTTCCTAAACCGTTTTATTAAGCTACAAATATTATCAATCATTCAAATAAATAAACGTTTCACCAAATAAATTAAAAGAAATGATACAATCCCTCATGTGTCCGTCCTGCAGTAGCCGGCTCTTCTTCTCTGAATCTCCGTTGCCGTGGTTACCACCTGAATCTCTGTTGCCGTGGTAATCACCTGGCAGTTAATCCAGTAATGATATTAAAGTTATCAGGCAATTTGACCAAACTTGTTTTCTAGCAGTGTAGGTTAAAAATGATAACCTACACCTGCCAGCCAATCAGGATCACGTGTCCAAAGTTTATATATATATATATATATATATATATATATATATATATATATATATATATATATATATATATATATATACATATATATATATATATATGTTACGGTTATTGTAGAAAAACGGCTATTTTGCAAAGTACATACATTTTTAAGCTCATGGTGCGCGGACATCACATTTTTAATCATCTCTCCAGTCTCGATGCTCCGGTGCTGACCGTGGCAATTATAGCAATTATTCTGAATCCAAATCCCATGCAGTATATTCCTCAATTGAGTATTCCAAATCGAATAATGCAAACTACAGATCACGTCATTGGCACCCCAGAATAGAGCACCACTGAGGTGGCAAAGCTCAGTGGAGTCACTCACCTCTACCAGCCTTATAGGTCTGGGAAATGTACTCACAAATATCCAGTGAGACAGTCTTTGTGAGGAAAGATCTATTCCCACCTTCTCTTTGCACCTCCAAAACAGACGAAGGCCGCGTTCAGACTGCAGGCAAATATCCGATTTTTAGCCCATCCAGATTGAAACTGGATGACTCTTTTGAAGTCTGAACAGTCCCAAACCGCATGAGATCCGATTTTTGCAAACCAGATGGAAACCACCTCCAGGAGGTAGTTTCATATCCGATCATTATCTCATTTGGGCAGATGCGTCTCAGTCTGAACATCCAAACACTCAGATGGGATATGACTGTCCCAGACGCTCCAAACCACCCGCCCATTTCCAGTTGTGGAGCTACTCATCCTTTCACAGAGAGCATGTAAAATCTCTGATGTCACGTCAAAAACTATTATTTGTAGTTTAAGTGTTGCAAATTCACATTACAAATCATGTTTTAATAGCAGAAAAAAGACTGCATTTCCACGTATACGGTCGCCGCGTACCTTACGCCGTAGGTCTGTGTTGGTGTAACGCGGAACCATAAATCAGCCTTCAGTCGCGCTGTGAGCCTGAACCTGCAGCCCGTCAGCTCATTTGTTGTTCATTGCTAGTTCGTTTTGTTAACTCTGAGCTTTGTTGGTTGGTTTGTTAGTTTGCTGGTGGTTTTGTTCTGAACACCTTTCTCTGTTTCTCATTTTGCTGGGACGCCGGGTCCCTGACGCCTCCGCTCCGACGTCGTTGCTACGGCAACCCGTCAGATCAGTCAATGATGTGGCCCAGTCTGAACAGAGGCATATCCGATTTGGACACTTGCTAAAAACAGTGTGGACAGTCAGCCCTGAAAATATACGGATATGAGAAGGAATCAGATATGAATCAGATTTGCCTGCAGTCTGAACGCAGCCAAACAGTTGTTGTGTCTCTCTCATGAAGGTGAAGCTCCTAAACCCGAATCATGATGAGATGAGGTCTCTCCTCCTCCTCCATTTGCACAAATTGATGAAACCAAAAAAAACTAAGCAAACGTAATTCATTTGGTAGAAAGAGTCCAGTTACTACACTACAGAAGACCCTACAGTTCCGTTGAATGGATGAAATTCGCGCTTCAAACCGGTCACTTACAGTCTCCAATCAGTGCAGTTGGTGCGTAGCAGCCAATGGGAGAATCCCATATGCTGCAAATGCTTGTTGACAAGGCTGTTTATGGCTGTTGAAGAAGCCTAACGTTACACTCCCCGAAAAAGTGTCGGGTCTGACACATCCACAGCATTAACCGGCTACTGCCGTTTTTCTACATTAGTCGCCCTGACGGTTATTTTGCATATTAGCCAGCTATTTTGCAAAATAGCCGTTTTTCTACATTAACCGTAACACACATATATATATATATATATATATATATATATATATATATATATATATATATATATATATATATATATATATTATATATATATATATATATTATAAAACGCGAGGTGACTGCTCTTTCCAGGCCAGTGCCCCTCGCCTCTGGAATGCACTTCCACTGACCTTACGCAGCATTGAGTCCACTGACAGTTTTAAGAGAGAACTTAAAACATATCTCTTTAGACAGGCTTTCCCCTGATGTTGATGTTTCCCTGGGCATCTGTGAAGTTACCTGTTGTTGTGCTATTGTGTGTTTTATATTCTACTGCATTTTATCCCTGATGTAAAGCACTTTGTGATTGTATCTACGAAAAGTGCTATATAAATACATTTTACTTACTTACTTACTTATATATATATATATATATATATATATATATATATATATATATATATATATATATATATATATATATTGCCTTGGTTGATCAAAGTGAATATTCATGCTTTACTACTTTAGATTTTATTAGATGTGTTTGATGTTCTGAGCTCACTTCTGGTGTCTGATTCTGTTTTTCTTCCAGCTTCCATCAGGAAATTCAACGACACGGTGTGTGAATTTCGTTTTTTATTTGTGCTGTATTTTTTAATTTTGTTCCACTCCAGTTCAAACCAGCAACTGGGTCGACTGGTTTGTTTCTATCATTCTTTCAGTTGTAGTCACATCATCTCTTTAATGATTGATTGATTGTTTTTATCCTAATTGAAGAATGGAAATGTGGTCAAACCTGGAGACCGGATCCAGATCTCCCGTGATGTTTGGAGTAACCACTGGGCTGTTTATGTTGGTGATGGAGACGTCGTTCACCTCGTACCACACGGTGAGTTTCCTCGTTCCTCCAACGTCCAACATGTCAGACTGAAACAAAACCAAACAAGGTTTCAGGTTGTTCTCAGCTGCTCAACGGTGTGAATCAGCAACACAGCAGACGTAGAACCATGTCAGCATCTTTAGGTGTCAGTGTTACCGGCCTCAGGTCTAGGGGAACCTGGGCAAGTAGCAAGTTTGCTTCACAGTTCTGGATAACTGTGGAGCAGTGAAGAAGAAAACACGTTTTTCAGTTGTTCAGCTCAGTCGCCATTTTTATTCTGTTCATGACTATTCATGAAACGTGAACTGGACATATTCATACAGAAACTGTGAGCAAAATGAAATGTATATGTTTCAGCATCGGGAAACAAAAAATAAAATAGTGTTTGTTTTAAACTACGGTAATAAACATGTAGTATCTGTATCTTAGGCATTGAATAAACCAAAAAATAAATAAAAGATCCCTAAAACCATATTAAAGGGTCTGGTCTAAGCCCCGGATGTCCTTCAATTAACTGGCATTGCCTTTGATTTAACAAGCAAGGTGAAGGAGAAAACTAATATATACAGTAAATCAATTAACCCTTCATTTGTCACACCCATCCAGCTGGATGGTTCATTAACCCCTTCTGAATGTGCCAACACAGTATTGGGTGGTTTTCACCAATTTTCACATACCTGTGGAGCAGTGAAGAAGAAAACACGTTTTTCAGTTGTTCAGCTCAGTCGCCATTTTTATTCTGACGTAACCTGACCGATGCGGCTGAGCTGGGTCTTCCACACTGCACCAGGCATTATAGTGACACCTAGTGTCGCAAAAAAATGATAACATTCAAATTAAACGTAGACTGTTTATGTTGTAGCTTTGTTTAAAAAAAATAAAATAAGGGGGATGTCAACATTTACTCTGTTTTTAATTTAGGTTTTTAATTTAGGTCATTTTCCAACCCGTTACATCAGCATCATCTCAGTGAGCTGCAGCTCAAACACTTTTCTTCATGGTTGGTCCTTTTAGGGTTTTGGCCTGGTAAGGGCGTCGTGTTGAAGGAGAAGTTGGAGGACGTGGTGAAGAAGGACAAGTGGAGAGTCAACAATCTCCTGGATGATGAATACACACCTCGTCCAGCTGTTGTTATCGTGGAGGAGGCCTGTTCACTGGTGAAGACAGAACTGCAGTACAACCAGAAGTACAACTGTGAACACTTCGCCACTCAGATGCGCTACAGCGAGCCTGAGAGTCGGCAGGTACGTTAGAACATGTTTCTCCTGGTGGTTTGTGTTAGAGTCAGCAGGTACGTTAAACATGTTTCTCCTGGTGGTTTGTGTTAGAATCAGCAGGTACGTTAGAACATGTTTCTCCTGGTGGTTTGTGTTAGAGTCAGCAGGTACGTTAGAACATGTTTCTCCTGGTGGTTTGTGTTAGAATCAGCAGGTACGTTAGAACATGTTTCTCCTGGTGGTTTGTGTTGGAGTCAGCAGGTACGTTAGAACATGTTTCTCCTGGTGGTTTGTGTTAGAGTCAGCAGGTACGTTAGAACATGTTTCTCCTGGTGGTTTGTGTTAGAGTCAGCAGGTACGTTAGAACATGTTTCTCCTGGTGGTTTGTGTTAGAGTCAGCAGGTACGTTAGAACATGTTTCTCCTGGTGGTTTGTGTTAGAGTCAGCAGGTACGTTAGAACATGTTTCTCCTGGTGGTTTGTGTTAGTGAGGGTCCGGGGTGAAACCCTGGACCTTTAACAGGACTGATCTCCTCCTCGTCCTCTCAGCCGTCGTTCCTCCATGACGGTGTCACACTCATAAAGATCCAGAGATTTAGATCAGCAGACGTGGTTCCAGCTCCACTCTGGTCTGCTGCCTCTTATCTTCACATGAAGAGAAGATGTGTTGCACATAAATGTTCAGAGTTGTGGATTGTTTCTGAAGGACATCAATCATATTATTTTGTGTAAAACATGTTCTTGTTCCTCCTGCAGGTGAAGGACGCATTAAGAGCAGAAGCAGAAGGAGAAGCAATAACAGCAGAAGCATCGGTGTTGCTACCGGAAGCAGCACAGGGAAAGGCTTTGGCTTGTAAGTCTACAAATATTTATTCTTAATTTAATTCCTGTATCATTCTGTTTTATTTGAAGGGTTTTGTTGATCATTTGTTGAGACTAAACTAAACTCTCACTGAACTAAAGTCATTAACTCTGAAGAGTTCAGAGACTAAACTAAACTCTCACTGAACTAAAGTCATTAACTCTGAAGAGTTCAGAGACTAAACTAAACTCTCACTGAACTAAAGTCATTAACTCTGAAGAGTTCAGAGGTGATTACTGTCAGAGATCACAAACCTGCAGAAACTACAAATCTATTGGATGTTCTGAACTCAATACTGCTGTCTGGGGGTTTGTTTCCCGATGGATGGATGGATGGATGGTAGATAGATAGATATGATAGATAGATAGATAGATAGATAGATAGATAGATAGATAGATAGATAGATAGATAGATAGATAGATAGATAGATAGATAGATAGATAGATAGATAGATAGATAGATAGATAGATAGATAGATAGATAGATAGATAGATAGATAGATAGAGAGTGTATACATACACCTACATTTGTATGTCTATATATATATATATATATATATATATATATATATATATATATATATATATATATATATATATATATATATATATATGGTGGCCAAATTAACAATTTAACGCAGCGTTCCCAGCACTTCCGTCTCCGAAACAAACCAATCACAACCGTCACAATGACTGGGAAGCGGAGTGTTGAGGAAAAGCTGGTTTGTGATTGGTTTACTCGTCTGTCAATCACAAAGCCTGTTGTTAAGACACGAGTCAGCGACGGCTCCGCCCACAACAGCTGCTATACGCTATGCAAGAGCAACAAACATGGTTTGGTTAGAAAATGGACATTTTACTTTTAAAACTCTCCCAGATGGAACAGTGGAAAAATCCCAAGTGATCTGTGTCCACTGTAGTAAAGTATTCAGCTACTATAGAAGTTCCTGGAGCCTCAGGTATCATTTAGGTGGTCGTGGGTGGCTTGTAGCTTGCATTACGGAGCACAAGTCTTTCCCTGACCCTTTCCCTTCAACCCTTCCCCGACCCTGCACCCCAACCTGGGACTTGCTGATTGGGCCGGAGCTTCGGGAGCTGCGTGCTGGCCTGCGGTCCCCACCCCTGGTCATCCCGTTGCTGCTTCCACCTGCCTGCTGTGCTGCTGACGTCCCTGACCCACCAGTCTGGCCCTCGGCAGGAGGGTCCTCCCTTATGAGCCTGGTCCTGCTCAAGGTTTCTTCTCTCCTAAAGGGGAGTTTTTCCTTGCCACTGTTTGGCTTAAGGTTTTTCTCCCACTAGGGGAGTTTTTACCTGCCATTGTTTATGTAATAACTGCTCGGGGGTCATGTTCTGGGTATGGGTCTCTGTAAAGCGTCTAGAGACAACTCTGTTGTATTAGACGCTATATAAATAAAATTGAATTGAATTGAATTGAATTTATTATTTATGTTTATATTTATGTTTATGTTCATGTTCTGGTTCTCTGGAAAGCGTCTAGAGACAACATCTGTTGTATTAGACGCTATATAAATAAAATTGAATTGAATTGAATTTATCAGCAAAACACACGGGCGTTGATCCCAGCACACGACCCAGACTTCTTTATTTTCCTTAGGTCTGACCAGCTGGTATTTCTTTTTCCTGCTGTATTGCCTACTGTTGTTGACTTGATATTGCTTGTTATTGCTTATGTTCTACTTCTAAGTTCTGTCTAAAACATCCAGAATGCTCTTGCCCCCTGGGACACAGAGACCTTCTGTCGTTCTGGTTCCAGGCTACTGTACATTCTGACTGTCTAGAACAGACACTATGGTACTTTTTGCCCCTGTAGAGGCTGCAAATATTGATGATGCACTTTCTGTTAAATAAAAGCTTGTGGATGCTATATACATATACTGTACATATTCTTCTTCCGGCTCTCGACGAAGGCGGAAGCTTTTTCTGCTCCCTCTCCCTTATCTGTCTGCCCCTGCTGCTGCTTGCTTGTCTCGTCTTCAGAGTTCTCTTCTTTTCCACTCCTCCGAAATTACAATTATGGAATTGATTGAAATTTTTTGATTTGGTAAAATTGAAAACTGCACTAATTATGTATAAAGCTAAAAACTATCTTCTTCCTAATTTAATTCAACAATTATTTCATGAAAGGGAAGGTTGTAAAAGGTATGACTTAAGAGGAAAACTTAAATTGCAACAACAAAGTGTAAGTTCAACTCTTAAAAGTATGTGTGTTTCTGTTGGAGGGGTTATTCTGTGGAACAGCCTTGAAGATGAAATTAAATTCAGTCAAAGTGTCGGTGAATTTAAAAGTAAGTACAGAAAAGCAGTCTTTGAAATGTATAAAAGGGAAGAAGAGATAAACTGATGTAAATAAATGAAATGATTGAGGGGAAGAGGGGCTTAAGGGAGTAACTTTGTGTTGTGGTTGTCTTTGTTATATGTGTGTTGGCGGGGGATGGAAATTAATAAGCTTTGCTCCTGCCTTAGTTAGGTGCATCCCGGGGGCCAGAGCGGGCGACATAGAAGCAAATTTGAAGCTACTGGCAAAGGGTAATCGTAAATATGGTAAAGTTATCATCAATGTCGGAGCTAACGACTCCCGTCTTCGCCAGTCGGAAGTAACTAAACTGAATATTGTCTCGATGTGTAACTACGCCAAAACCATGTCGGACTCCGTAGGTTTTTCTGGTCCCCTCCCCAATCTGACCAGCGATGACATGTTTAGTCGCATGCTCTCGCTCCGCCGCTGGTTGTCTCAGTGGTGTTCAGAAAACAACGTGGACTTTATTGACAACTGGGAGACATTCTGGCCCTCGGCAGGAGGGTCCCCCCTGATGAGCCTGGTCCTGCTCAAGGTTTCTTCCCTCCTAAAGGGGAGTTTTTCCTTGCCACTGTTTGGCTTAAGGTTTTTCTCCCACTAGGGGAGTTGTTACCTGCCATTGTTTATGTAATAACTGCTCGGGGGTCATGTTCTGGGTATGGGTCTCTGTAAAGCGTCTAGAGACAACTCTGTTGTATTAGACGCTATATAAATAAAATTGAATTGAATTGAATTGGGGAAAGCCCGGTCTGATTAGAAGGGACGGCATTCATCCCACCCGGGATGGTGCAGCTCTTATGTCTAGAAATCTGGCCAATGTTATTAGACACTCCCCCTGACAATGCAGGGTCCAGGCCAGGATGCAGAGCTGTAGTTTAACACACTTCTCTGCTGCTTCTCGAGGACCAACGCCTGCCAACAAAACTGTAGGATTGCATTATGTAATTAGCGACTCTAAAACTGTAGGATTACATGATATTGGCGACTCTGGCCAGGTGCCTAACAAAATAGAAGTGGTTGCAGTTCCCCGCCCTCCAAAAGTTCACCAGGTGCAGCGTTATAGAGGCGTTAACCAAGATAACCTTGTAAAAATTAAAACCAATGTACATTTGGTACCAATTACAGAACGAAAAATTAGATGCGGACTACTAAATATACGATCATTAAGCTCTAAGTCTCTGTTAGTAAATGATATAATTACAGAGAGCAGGAGTGATATTTTCTGCTTAACAGAAACATGGTTACAGGAGGAAGAGTATGTTAGTTTGAATGAATCAACTCCGCCCGGCTACTTTAATCATCACATTCCTAGAAGCACGGGCCGAGGCGGAGGAGTCGCAGCAATTTATAACTCCGGTCTCCAAACAAAAATTGAACCTAAGTGCAACTATAATACATTTGAAAGCCTCATGCTTGGTCTGAAATTTCCGAGCTGGAAATCAGAGAAGCCAGTTGTGTTAGTGGTAGTGTATCGGCCCCCTGCTGGTGCTTATCTAGAGTTTTTGTCTGAATTTTCAGATTTCCTTTCTGGATTATTGATCAGCACAGATAAATTCATCATAGTGGGTGATTTTAACATTCATATGGATGTTGAAAGCGATAATCTTAAATTAGCTTTCGATTCTCTTCTAGAATCAATGGGTATCTCACAAAAAGTGGATAAACCGACACACTGTTTTAATCATACTCTCGATCTCGTCCTCACCTACGGTGTTGAAACTGATGGTCTGTTGGTGTCACCTGTAAACTCCCTTTTATCCGACCATTACTTAATAACGTTTGAATTTAATTTTGTTGATGTTGAAGTGCAAAATAGGAGGTATTATTTTAGCAGATGTTTGTCTGATGAAGTTATTGTTAAATTTAGGGAGGCCATTGCTTATCTTACGACAGTGCGAAATAGTGATGTAGTCGAGGCCAGTGACCTGGGTTCTACCTCTGCAGATGTTGATTTCCTTGCTAGTAACACTGCTGATCTGTTGCACTCAGCTTTAGATGAAGTTGCTCCTTTGAAAAGGAGGGTTTCTAGCCACAGGAGCTTAACTCCCTGGTATAATTCAGATATCCGCATGTTGAAACAAAACGTGCGTAAAATGGAAAGGAAGTGGTACTCTTGTAGGTCTGTAGACTCTTATCGTGAATGGAAAGATATTCTAATAGTATATAAAAAAGCCATTCGCAAAGCCAGAACAGCTTATTATTCAACGTTGATAGAGGATAACAAAAGTAACCCACGTTTTCTGTTCAGCACTGTAGCCAGGCTGACAAAGAGTCACAACTCTGTTGAGCCGTGCATTCCTGCAGCTCTCAGTAGTGAGGACTTTATGAGCTTCTTCAACAGTAAAATCGCGAGAATTAGAGAAGAAATCAACCAGCCGGTTGTAGGTGTTTCTTCAGCTTTAGCGACTTCCCTAGGCTCTGACTTATCTCTAGACTGTTTTGATCCTATAGACCTCCCTGAGTTGACCTCACTCGTCAATAGAGCTAAGTCAACCACATGTATGTTAGACCCCATCCCGACTCGACTATTCAAACATATTTTTTCTCTTATTGGTACGACAATACTGGACCAAATTAACCTATCCCTAAGTTTAGGATATGTACCACAGGTTTTCAAAGTCGCAGTAATTCAACCTTTACTTAAAAAAACTTCTCTTGACCCAGACACCTTAGCTAATTATAGACCAATTTCCAACCTTCCATTTGTGTCTAAAATTCTGGAAAAGGCAGTTTCAAGCCAGTTATGTGACTATTTGTATAGAAATGATCTGTTTGAAGTCTTTCAGTCAGGGTTCAGAATGCATCATAGCACAGAGACAGCACTGGTTCGAGTCACGAATGACCTCCTTATGGCCTCAGATAAGGGATTAGTGTCCATACTGGTTCTACTGGACCTCAGTGCTGCTTTTGACACTATAGATCATGGCATTTTACTTGCACAGGTTAGAGCATGTTGTTGGGATTAAAGGGACAGCTCTATGTTGGTTTAAATCATACCTATCTGACAGGTTCCAGTTTGTTCATGTACATGAGGTTTCTTCAGAACAGTCAAGGGTCTGTTATGGTGTTCCGCAGGGTTCAGTGCTAGGGCCAATCTTGTTCAGTTTATACATGCCGTTGGGAAGTATAATCCAGAATCACGGCATACAATTTCATTGTTATGCTGATGATACGCAGCTCTACTTGTCTATGAAGCCGGATGAAATAGAACCGTTAGTTAAACTTCAGGCATGTCTTAGGGACATCAAGGACTGGATGTCCAGAAATTTCCTGCTTCTAAATTCAGATAAAACAGAGGTTATCATTCTTGGTCCAGAGCATCTTAGGAAGGGATTAGATGGTGTTGCGATGGCTTCCAGTGCAACTGTGAGAAACCTTGGTGTTATTTTCGATCAGGATTTGTCGTTTAAACCATATGTCAATCAGGTTTGTAAAATAGCCTTTTTCCATCTCCGTAATATTGCAAAGATTAGGAAAATCCTCTTGCAGAGTGATGCAGAAAAACTAGTTCATGCGTTTGTATCTTCTAGACTAGATTACTGTAATGTGTTGTTAGCAGGATGTCCAAGTAATTTGCTGAATAGGCTCCAGCTGATCCAAAATGCAGCAGCACGAGTACTGACAGGAATTAGCAGGAGAGACCACGTCTCTCCAGTGTTAGCGTCGCTCCATTGGTTACCCGTAAAATTCAGAATCCAATTTAAAATTGTATTACTTGCGTATAAAGCCCAAAACGGCTTAGCTCCGCATTATTTGCAAGACCTGATAGTGCCTTATGTTCCTGTCAGAGCTCTCCGTTCTCAGAGTGCAGGTTTACTCGTAGTTCCTAGAGTATCTAAATGTAGATTTGGAGGGCGGGCGTTCTGCTATCAGGCACCATTATTATGGAACCAACTTCCAATCTGGGTTAAGGAGGCTGACACCACCTCCACCTTTAAAACTAAACTTAAAACATTTCTGTTTAGTAAAGCCTATAGTTAGTGTTTAGTAAACCTCTAGCTGGTGTTGGTAAATCTCTAGGTAGTGTAAACTTTAGTGTGTCAGAGTCGCTCCTGTAGTTTCTTGTGCTGGCCCCCCCTTCTCCTCCCTTTTCTCTCTTTTGTCCATGTTGCAGCATCCTTTGCCGGACACCGGAACCTGCAGGTGGTCGTGGGTGTCTTGTAGCTTGCATTACGGAGCACAAGTCTTTCCCTGACCCTGCACCCCAACCTGGGACTTGCTGATTGGGCCGGAGCTTCGGGAGCTGCGTGCTGGCCTGCGGTCCCCACCCCTGGTCATCCCGTTGCTGGCCCCCCTTCTCCTCCCTTTTCTCTCTCTGCAGGTGGTCGTGGGTGGCTTGTAGCTTGCATTACGGAGCACAAGTCTTTCCCTGACCCTGCACCCCAACCTGGGACTTGCTGATTGGGCCGGAGCTTCGAGGGCTGCGTGCTGGCCTGCGGTCCCCACCCCTGGTCATCCCGTTGCTGCTTCCACCTGCCTGCTCTGCTGTTGCCGTCCCTGACCCACCAGTCTGGCCCTCGGCAGGAGGGTCCCCCCTTATGAGCCTGGTCCTGCTCAAGGTTTCTTCCCTCCTAAAGGGGAGTTTTTCCTTGCCACTGTTTTGCTTAAGGTTTTTCTCCCACTAGGGGAGTTTTTACCTGCCATTGTTTATGTACCGTATTTTCGCGACCATATGGCGCACTGTGTGGAAAGGCGCACCCTCAGTTTTGTGTGTCATTTTTGGTTTTAAAACATACATACGGCGCACCGACCCAAAAGGCGCCGTCTACGGAGACGGAGCTGCACACACGCGCGCTGCAGAACACACACGCGCTATAAATACAGCAGAAGCAAAACTTAGTTTGATATTTTATTTCACTTTTCACATCAATCAAACCCTTCAAAGGTTCATATTCTGTTTCTGCATTAAAGAATTTAAAAAAACCACCGGGTTGCTGCACATAAACCTGTCTCAGCCACTGATCATCTCCTCATCCATCCAGCCCTTTTCATTTCACTCTGGCTGGAAAAGTCTCTTTAGGGAACGCTTTTCTTTTAAAAATCCCGACCGCGGCGGTCCCGGGTCCCGCTCCCCGTCTGCTCCCTCGCGCTGGACCGGGTCCGCTCCCCGTCTGCTCCCCCGCGCTGGACCGGGTCCGCTCCCCGTCTGCTCCCTCGCGCTGGACCGGGTCCGCTCCCCGTCTGCTCCCCCGCGCTGGACCGGGTCCCGGGTCCCGGGTCCCGGTCCGCCGCGCTGGACCCGCTCACAGGGGAGCCGGTACCGGGTTGTATGCGACAGGAGCTCCGTTAATTCAGCTGCGCCAGTCTGAATTTCCAGACCTGTCTCAGCCACTTGATCATCATCATCCCTTCATCCAGCCACCCCTTTTCATTCACCCTTATAATGACTCCGGCTGGAAACGTCTTATGCAAAGTTTTTCTTTTAAAAATCACCATAGGTTTCTGTCCATCAGCTGCGCCAGGCAAGCGCCACATAAACCAGTAAGTGTGTGTCGCGCCGCGAACACACCCGCGCATGTCGGGACCCGGTACCGGGTTTGTAACCGACAGATTTGGCTGCAAATTTCGGAGGGTGAAGCTGATCTGACCTGAGACAGACCCCAGAAATCTCTGCTCCCAAAGCGGCCGGGAACCAGGTCGATCGGACCGCTTTGGGAACCAGGAAGTCGGGCTGCAGCAGCGCCCATCACCGCGGCTTTAACCGGGGAAAGTGACCGGTTCCGACCGACCGGGACCGGAGCAGCCCACATGGACTGGTAGAAGGGGTTCCCGGGGGAAGGGCACCGGCATTTCAGCCGGATCTGCAGCGGGGATGCGGCGATCGGACTCGCAGACCCACGGCAGGTGCATCCTCGGTTCTGACATGCAAAACACACGCGTGCTGCAGAACACACACACACAAGTGTGCTTATTTAAATAGAGCGGAGCAAAACTTAGTTTGATTGTATTTTATTTCACTTTACACATCAAGCAAATCCTTAAAAGTTTTCATCATCTGTTTCGCATTAAACAGCTCAGTGGAGTCTCATTCACTTCGCAACTCACGGGGGCTTCACCCGCCCCCTTCTCCCTTTACCGTTCTCATGGGGGCCGGCCTTACATTACCGTAATTCAGGTAATAGACACGGCGCACCGTTTCAAAAGGCGCCCGGGACATTTAAAAAAAAAAAAAAAAAAAAAATGTGCGCCTTATGGTCGCGAAAATATGGTAATAACTGCTCGGGGGTCATGTTCTGGCTATGGGTCTCTGGAAAGCGTCTAGAGACAACTCTGTTGTATTAGACGCTATATAAATAAAATTGAATTGAATTGAATTGCCATCCCCTTTTCAAACAGTGTTTGTTTTGTTTTGTTTTATTATAGTGTCTGTTGTTGGTATTGTTGTTTGTTCTGTTCAATGGTGTCCTGTAACTTTCTGTTCTTGTTTTGTAGTACGAGAGTTGTGGTTTTGTTGCTTTGAAATAAATAAAATGAAATGAAATAAAAATGAAAAAGATTAACTGGTCTCTCAGCACAATTGACCAAATTTTTGCAACAAGAAGACAGGGGGTAAGGGAGCCCTCTTGCCCGGATGGGACATTTTTTTCGGGATATACAATGGATTCCTACAAAAATTGGAAGCCTTTGTGCATGGCGATCATGTCCATCGAGGACGTAGAAGATGCCTCCATATTTGGATTCATGATAGCAGGGTTTCTCCTGAGATCCTCCTCGGAGGTGGGGGTTTCCTGATGTATCGACAAACGCGTAAGTCGTCGGCAGCCGTTTTCGCTCTTTTCAAAGCTGCCGGACGTGGCAGAAGGGTCAAGCAAAGTGATCAGCGCTCTGACTTTTACGTTTGGGGAGCAGGCCCGTAAGCTGGATGCGATTCTCGAACAGAACCGCAGGCTGGCGGGGGTCTTTGAGCTCATTAACAAGATTGATAACAACCTGGAGAAGTTGGGAGCTCAGCCTGGCCGGAATTGATCACAATTCGCCTGATTGGAGTCGCCACTGATGAACCAGAGACTGAAAGGCAGACAGAACATTACTGAGGCTGCCTGCTTTTCAAAATAATTGCTGATTCTACAATCTGCCCTTGACAGAGCGGCCTGGGCCGACCACCCCTAGTCACAATCTTCCTGGTGGAATGTAAACAAGATTTTTTCTGCCCCCCACTAACCCTCCCCTCTCCCACGAACACCTGCGGATCCCTGTTGCAGAACTGTACGAGCCGCCTGATAACATCAAGGACATTGGCTGAGAGCAGATCTGGGCGGAGGTTCATGGACTCATCGCTTCACAGAGACACTTACTGATAAGCACACACAATTCCCTCAATTCAACGCCTTCCTCGGCTCCCCCCTCTTATCACCAGCCCCACCCCAATGCAGTCAACAGGTTTGAGAGCCGCGCCACTGGCTGCTGTGCTCACTTGGGGTACTGTGCCCCGGGATCCCCCCGCCCCTAGAACCACCCCCCCCCCAAACACACACACACACACACACACACACACACACACAAATGTGCAACTCTTGTGATGTTAAATTGTTATGTTGCTTACTGTGCAGAGGTGTTTTTTTGCACTTTCACACTGTGTATTCACACACAGTATGAGGATGCCTTTTTTTCCCTCCTCCCTCCCCAATGTCATCCTTTCTCTGATCTGTTCTCACCAGTTGATTCATGTCTTATGTTATTTGTTTTGTCTGATGGTTGTACTGGTTGTCATCTCACTGTGCTGGGACAACAGACCGGCGACAATAAAGGCTATTCATTCATTCATTCATATACATACACACACTCAAACAATAATACCTTGGTTGGTCAAAGTGAATATTCATGCTTTACTATATTAGGATTTATAAAACTATATTTAGGAAAAAATAACTTTTTTAACAGTTTCAGTAATTTATTTATTTGGTTTAATTAACTTTACAAACTCAAAATAAGTTTGTACGTACATATAATTGTTTCATATATACCATACGAATGCACAAATGTGTGGAAAAAAAATATATCTGATATTTTTATAGTAAAGAAGAAGTTTTTGGAGATCACAAACTTAAAAGATGTGTTTGATGTTCTGAACTCACTTCTGGTGTCTGTTTTAGCTTTTCTTGGAGTTTCCAGCAGTTTAGCCATTCCAATCATCAAATACTTTGACAAGGTTTGTACATTTTATTTGTATTTTTTCCTTGCGTGGGGGGTTTGGGGGGGTCTGTATGGAAGTGAATAACCAGTTTTCTCTCTATTCTTTAATTTTGTTCAACTCCAGTTAAAACCAACAACTGCGTCGACTGATTTGTTTCTATCATTCTTTCAGTTGTAGTCACACAATCTCTTCATTGATTGATTGTTTTTATCATAATTGAAGTGTGGAACGGAGATCAAACCTGGAGACCGGATTGAGTTCTTCCATCTTAGTTTTAACCACTGGGCTGTTTATGTTGGTTGTGGAAACGTCGTTCACTTCGTAAACACTGGTAAGTTTCCTCGTTCCTCCAACATGTCAGACTGAAACAAAACCAAACAAGGTTTCAGGTTGTTCTCAGCGTGTGTGAATCTGCAACAGAGCAGACGTAGAACCATGTCAGCATCTTTAGGTGTCAGCATCATCTCAGTGAGCTGCAGCTCAAACACTTTTCTTCATGGTTGCTCCTTTTAGGGTTTTTGGTTGGTGAGGGCAAAGTGTCGAAAGAGAAGCTGCAGGACGTGGAGAGTAACTACCGTAGAATCAACAATCTCCTGGATGATAAATACAAACCTCGTCCAGCTGATGATATCGTGAAGAATGCCTGTTCCATGAAGGATACAGAGCTGCAGTACAACGTCTTGACGTACAACTGTGAACACTTCGCCAATGAGATGCGCTATGGCAAGCCTGAGTGTCGGCAGGTACGTTAGAACATGTTTCTCCTGGTGGTTTGTGTTAGTGAGAGTCAGCAGGTACGTTAGAACATGTTTATCCTGGTGGTTTGTGTTAGAGTCAGCAGGTACGTTAGAACATGTTTCTCCTGGTGGTTTGTGTTAGAGTCAGCAGGTACGTTAGAACATGTTTCTCCTGGTGGTTTGTGTTAGATGTACTATACATAAATGTTCAGAGTGGTGGATCGTTTCTGAATGACATGAATCATCTTTTTTTGTGTAAAATATGTTCTTGTTCCTCCTGCAGGTGAAGGACAAAGCAGCAGCAGCAGCAGCAGCAGCAGCAGCAGGAGCAGGAGTGGGATTAGCAGTAGCAGGACCAGTAGGGGCAGTAGTAGGAGGAGTAGCAGCAGTAGGAGTAGCAGTAGTAGGAGCAGGAGCAACAACGAGCTCGTGAAAGCAGTTGAGCGACGTCAGGCATTAAAAACTAAGTAAAAGTAACTTGCATATCAATCCATGATTCTTATTTCATAAAGTTTGGTCAAATCCACATGACCTAACTTCAGAAATGAAGGTGTCAGTTCAGACAAGATAATCAATAATGTTTTTCTCTTCAACTAACGAGGAGCATGATATTTATGTCAAATAAATCAAATATTTCATATGATGTAAACACAAATTTGATTGAAGCTGATCAGATGAATCAATAATAAAATTCATACATTTAAATTGGAATCGTTTGTTTCTTTGTTTTGTTTCATGAAAGTACCTCAACTTCGTGTTTACACAGACCTTTAGATGTTCATTGATGCTGGATTTATTTACAGTTTTTCTCTATTGCTTAAACACATTTCACGATACTGCCCTCACTTTTCACAAAACTCTAAACACAAAACACTTTTCTAAAGCTACGTACACTAAACCTCACAGTTTCAAAACCAACCCATCACACCAAAACAGATGCTCATATGCTCAAAAGCAAACTCTGACACCAAAATACCACTCAAGGCTTGCAAAATGTAAACACTACTGAGCATCGTTAACCACATTACCAAAAAAATTGAAAACACAATTTTCACAGTGTGAGACTGTTCTTTTTACAGTTTCACAGCTGCCAGGATGCATTTGAGCAACCCTTATTTATTCTCAAATATGTTTTGGGCATTTACTATAGATTTGTGCATTTCATGGGAATAGTTACATAATGCAGAAAATGCAGTAATATCACAACTCAATGCAAAAATTAGTACTGTAAACTCCATAGAGGATCCATTACACACAATAGATACAGTAAAGTAACAATTGAGAACACAATGTTCAGGGTGCGATTATTACAGTACGTTTGAAAATTGACACAGTATGTTGACACCGAAATCATGGGGCGGCATCACGTCGGGCTGGGTCGGGCCACAGGACCTCATCAACGTCACAGGCAATATTGTCCATAGCCAAACAACGTGGGAAGAATGCCCTGGCATGCCGCACCCAGCCTTGGAACGCCTCCACAGCCACATCACAGGCCAGGTCCATAGCCCTTAGAAGGTTCTCTCTGGTGTAAGGTTGGCGGTCATAGACCTTCCACCGCCATGATGAGAAGAACTCCTCTATTGGGTTTAGGAATGGAGAGTAGGGTGGCAGACACACATTAATGAATTGCTGATTGATTGAAACCACTCTCTGACCTGGATGCTGCGATGGAAGCTAACATTGTCCCAGAGGATGACGTATATGGGAAGATCAGCTGGCCCAGGAATCTGCTGGTCGTGGTGATCTGCTGGCCGAGCATTCAGGTGGTCATTGTCATTCAAAACATCTGAGCTCTCCTAGGAAGGTGAGGAGACGCTCAGTGTTGTAGGCACCAAGTTCAGCATGCCGGTGGAGAAGCCCTCTAGAACTCATGGCAGCGCAGAGAGTGATGTTTCCTCCACGTTGGCCGGGCACATCAACGATAGCTCTCCGTCCTATGATGTTACGGCCTCTCCTCCTCCTTTTTGTGAGGTTGAAGCCAGCCTCATCCACAAATATAAATTCATGGGGTCTGGCCATGGACTCCAACTGGAACATCCTCTGTGGAAACATAGGGCCAAATCCACAAAAGGATTGCGCGGCTTTTGCGGCCGCTAAACCGGTGCAAATGAGACAAAAAGAGAGCGTCTAATTCACAAAGCACCCGCAAAGGGCGAATTGCTCCACAAACTGCGCTGCCAAGCAAATAGTGGCAGTCTGCGCCCGTGCCATTTGCATGCATGCAAATTAGGTAATATTCATACATTCGGCGCAAAATTGCCCCCTTTCTATGCAAATAAGCCTCATTGCAAAAAGCGCCTAATTCACAAAGGCCAGCGCTATTTGCCACACGCAAAAATAGTGGAGCAAATACCGTCTTTCAGAAGCGTGTATTAACTGCGCGCAAACTCCTCACTCCCCATCTCTCTGTTTCTCTCTCTCTCCAATATCATTCAAGCCTGTGTGATACTGAATGATATTAAGGGTGAAATCTATATTCAGACATGACTGTAGACAATCAGATCAAGTGGGGTTGTGGACTTATCGGATTTAAAAATAAAAGTAACAGGACGGAGCTCAGGATTCATCCATACAGTAGGGGCTGCTTTATTACAAACAATTCCACCATATAAACATATAAATCTAGAATGTGTGTGTTTAATAGCTTAATAATGTCATCACATATCACAACATATATCAGACTTAAAATAATAAAATAATAAAATAAAATAGCGCTGATCGTGTCCCTCTGTGTGAAGCTCAGTCAGTCAGGACTCTGGTGCTGCTGCTGCTGCTGCTGCCGTGGTGACATGCGGGGAACCTCCTCATACCCACCGCTTTAGGACAGAACAAATGAGGGGCTGCGTTTAGGGAGCCCCACGGAGCCCCTAAAGGGACTCAGATTTTTTTTCATATATATGAGTTTTACGCGCGCGTGAAACCTTTACGTGCAGGTGTATGGTGCCTAAATTAGGGTCCCGCGTTAAAACGACGCAGAGCCTACGGCGTAGGGACGCGGCGACGCGCACCTACGCCGTAGGCTCTGCGTTAAAGGAACGCAGAACCATAAACCCGCCCTGAGCAGCTCTGAGGGGAGACGGGAGAGGAGGAGAGGGAGCGGGGGGTGAAGCGGGGCTGCGGGGCCGATTTGTGGGGGGGGAGGCATGCCCCCCCTGTTCCCAGTGGAAATTGCGCCCTTGCGCCTCACGGCGTTTTATTTTCACTCGCTTTATTTTTTATTTCTGCAGTTTTCATTATGGACCAATCTGTGTGCTGAAATACGGAGAACACTGGAAACAGCTCCGCTCACTTACTGAGACAAGGGCAAATTGCACTCAGCCGCAAAACTTTATGGGCGTGTTTGCCCCGGTATATCATTAAAGCAAAATCTTTTGTGAATAGGACCTTAAAGCGGGGCAAATTGCGGGCGCAAATGCAGCGCAATTCACAGCGCTATTTGCGGGCGCAATCTGTTCTTCGTGGATTTACCCCATAGCCTTTTCAGGTGTTCAGAAAGACAGTCAATACAGCACATTACAGTAAGACAGTATAGTATTGTATGTAAAGTACTGTAGGCCATGGATGTACTGTACTTACTTGCACATACTGGTGACGGAAGTGTTTTATTCTGTCAGAGTTGCGCTCAAAGGGTACCCTATAGGCCTGCTTCATTCTTACTTTCTGGCGCTTGAGGACTCTGTCTATGGTTGTCAGGCTGACATTGTCAATGGTCGGAAAGTTCAAATTGTCACCAATAATCCTCTCCCGTATCTCCCGTAGTCTGATCACATTGTTCTCCTGAACCACATCCACAATGAGGACCTCTTGGGCTGGTGGGAATCTGGAAGCCCTCCCACCTGCAAATGGCAATCTTTCAACTCTAGAGAAACAAACATAGTCATTTGGTCAAAAATGGTCCTTGCAGTACACACTTTTACTGTAACCATGATTGCACTTGTCTGTATGTAGGTGCACTCCACTATACTACTGTATACTGTGTACATCTAGTGTAGTGACTAAAAAAACTACTACATAAAGTACCTGTTGTGTTCTCTGAAGGCCCGAATAATGGTGGCCACTGAGAATCTGCTGAGGTTTGGTTGGACTCATTGTCCCGCTTCGGTCATTGTCATGCCGTGGACAATGACGTGGTCAATGACTGTTGCTCTCATTTCATCTGTAATAAAAATGTGTTGTCTTGCTTGCCCTCCTTCTCCTCTCCCTCCTCGGCCCGCTCCTCTCCCTCCTCGACCTGCTCTTCTCCCTCCTCGACCCGCTCCTCTCCCTCCTCGACCTGCTCCTCTCCCTCCTCGACCTGCTCTTCTCCCTCCTCGACCCGCTCCTCTCCCTCCTCTGACACGAACTCCTCTCCCTCCTCGACCTGCTCCTCTCCCTCCTCGACCTGCTCTTCTCCCTCCTCGACCCGCTCCTCTCCCTCCTCGGCCCGCTCCTCTCCCTCCTCGACCTGCTCTTCTCCCTCCTCGACCCGCTCCTCTCCCTCCTCGGCCCGCTCTTCTCCCTCCTCGACCCGCTCCTCTCCCTCCTCTGACACGAACTCCTCTCCCTCCTCTACCTGCTCCTCTCCCTCCTCGGCCTGCTCCTCTCCCTCCTCGACCTGCTCCTCTCCCTCCTCGACCTGCTCCTCTCCCTCCTCGACCTGCTCCTCTCCCTCCTCGACCTGCTCCTCTCCCTCCTCGACCTGCTCCTCCTCCTCTTCTGTCTTGATCATCCATTTTTGTTTTTGAGCCTTCAGCAACTGCACTGACTTATATAGGTGTGGTCACATCATTTGCAATAGGTGTTTTCAATTATGAGTAGTTGTGTTTACTGATTGAAACCAGGTATGTTCATTGTGTTCAGGTTTTGCTGATTGTGGGTAGCATTTTGCATCACATGAGCTTCACAATGCATATTGGAGCAGAGTTATATGCAAAATGTGTTTTAGCACGTTAAAATGTGTTTAGAGTTTTGAGAAAAAGGGGATGGATTTTGTGAACAGTGTCTACAGGTGAATTGTGTTTGTGGTTTTGGCAAAAGGGGGGTAGTTTTACTAAATGTGTTTAGGCAACTGGTCATTTGGTTTAGAGTTCTGGGTTTTGTGTTTTGGCAATAGAGAAAAACTGTATCATGATGATGAATATGTTTCCATGTATTTCAGTCCTGATTATCTCTGATTCCTGAATCTGAAGATCCAAGATTAAAGATAATTTCTGATCACATAAATTGACGGATAGACAGACACTAAACCAATGTGTTTTAATTTTCTCCAAATATTGTTCTATAAAGTATAAACCAGCTGTTAAATAACAGGCAGGAATGAAGCCCCCCCCCCCATCCCAGCCATCCTCCCCAACTCTCTGCTGGACTAAATTAGAAGTATTATTGATGACATTGATCCCAGCGAGGTGAAAGTGATCCCTGCTAAAGAGAAACCTCCCTGGAGATGCTGCACCGGTCAGAGCTGAAACAAGAGACGAAGAGCTGAACGCAGGTGGAAAACCAACTCACAGGTTCATTATGACGTTAGAAAGAGAGACTGAGGGGACCAGACTGGAATCAGGACAAAAACGGATTCAGGGAAAACCATGGACATTTTCTCTGAGTTGTTTTTAGACGACAAACCCCAGTTTCAGTTACTGGTTCAGGTCTTAAATCTTGTTTGAATCACACCAGCTTCAATCACAGTGACATGAGCAAATAACATGGAGATAATAGTAAAAACACGAGCAGTTCAGGAATCTCTCTAAGGCTTATTGGAGAACATTATTTGTGATGAGTTTTCCTGTTTTTCATTTCGGCACATTACTGATGTTCCCGTCTGAATTCTTGGGAAGAAACTAAAACTTGGAGCAGGACTGGACAACCGTGGTCCCCGAGGTCGTCTGTCCAGATGTTCCACATGTTTCCTGCTTCACAGGGATTAAAGCAAAAAAAATATTTTTGACTGAAAATTTTTTTTCAGGCCAGTTCATATTCCCCCTCCATCTATGCACTGCACCTATTGTGAAAACCAGGTTTTCTCTTGCTTTAACATATATGAAGTGGTCTCCCCTCAGCAACTCAGAGAAGGAGGAAACAACCAGATTCTGCAGTGTCTGTACAGCCGCCCGGATGATCGTCCAGTGTGATGTGGATCTACGAGCCAATAAGATTCTGATCCCAAAGTTACGGAACTTTGGGGATCAGATTTACATCAGTTGGCCTCCGATGCGTGAAACCACGCCCACTACTAACTCTGCCGGCCGGAGCTTCCGCCGTTTTTTCGTAGCGGTGTATCGTGTCATTCAGGCAGCCAATCAGCACAGAGCCTCATTATCATAGCCCCGCCCACTCAGAATCCTGCATAGATAATGAGGTTAGAGAATGGGAAGATAAAGACATGGATCAGAGGCTGAATTTATAATTCATTTAGCAAAAACAATCAAAAGCTTGTTTTTAAGACATTCAAGGCCTGTTTAAAATATGTATTATATGTTATAATAGGTCCCCTTTAAGAACGGCCCCTTTTCTGCCGTGCGGTCGCTTCCCAAAGGTTTATAGTATAAGTTAAATGCCCTTAGCCCTTCTGTTTTCTAATACAGCATTTAAGGTGTAAGAAGACTTTAACCAACACTATTTAAATACTCGAGACCAATAGCATTTTATAGAAGGAAGGTGATTTTGAGCAGTTTTATTATTGTCAGTTTGCTTTTAATTTATAGTCCACATCAAATGGTGCAGTACTCTCATTAAAGCCTTAGGCCTGTTCTCTTAGATCTGAGTCGACCTGGTAAACTGCACTTCTTCATCCAGTTGACCGGCTGCTTTGATGTCACTGCACTTGGCAAAGCTTTGGCCAAGGTGATGAAACATCCTGGACTGTTTCATGGACCATCAATGATGGTGTTGGTGCAGACAAAGAGATGATGATGTTATTGTTGAGAGGAGGGTTTTACTGAACGGTTGCTGATCGATCGGTGGGTGATTTTAATATTCCTATGGATGTTGAAAGCGATAATCTTAAATTAGCCTTCGATTCTCTTCTAGAATCAATGGGTATCTCACAAAAAGTGGATAAACCGACGCACTGTTTTAATCATACTCTCGATCTCGTTCTCACCTACGGTGTTGAAACTGATGGTCTGTTGGTGTCACCTGTAAACTCCCTTTTATCCGACCATTACTTAATAACGTTTGAATTTAATGTTGTTGATGTTGAAGTGCAGGGCAGGAGGTATTATTTTAGCAGATGTTTGTCTGATGAAGTTATTGCTAAATTTAGGGAGGCCATTGCTTATCTTACGATAGTGCCAAATAGTGATAGTGATGTAGTCGAGGCCAGTGACCTGGGTTCTACCTCTGCAGATTTCCTTGCTAGTAACACTGCTGATCTGTTGCACTCAGCTTTAGATGAAGTTGCTCCTTTGAAAAGGAGGGTTTCTAGCCACAGGAGCTTAACTCCCTGGTATAATTCAGATATCCGCATGTTGAAACAAAACGTGCGTAAAATGGAAAGGAAGTGGCACTCTTGTAAGTCTGTAGACTCTTATCATGAATGGAAAGATATTCTAATAGTATATAAAAAAGCCATTCGCAAAGCCAGAACAGCTTATTATTCAACGTTGATAGAGGATAACAAAAGTAACCCACGTTTTTTGTTCAGCACTGTAGCCAGGCTGACAAAGAGTCACAACTCTGTTGAGCCGTGCATTCCTGCAGCTCTCAGTAGTGAGGACTTTATGGGCTTCTTCAACAGTAAAATCGCGAGAATTAGAGAAGAAATCAACCAGCCGGTTGTAGGTGTTTCTTCAGCTTTAGCATCTTCCCTAGGCTCTGACTTGTCTCTAGACTGTTTTGATCCTATAGACCTCCCTGAGCTGCCCTCACTCGTCAATAGAGCTAAGTCTACCACATGTATGTTAGACCCCATCCCGACTCCACTATTCAAAAATGTTTTTTCTATTATTGGTGTGACAATACTGGACCAAATTAACTTATCCCTAAGTTTAGGATATGTACCACAGGTTTTCAAAGTCGCAGTAATTAAACCTTTACTTAAAAAACCTTCTCTTGACCCAGACACCTTAGCTAATTATAGACCAATTTCCAACCTTCCATTTGTGTCTAAAAAAGGCAGTTTCAAGCCAGTTATGTGATTATTTGTATAGAAATGATCTGTTTGAAGTCTTTCAGTCAGGGTTCAGAATGCATCATAGCACAGAGACAGCACTGGTTCGAGTCACGAATGACCTCCTTATGGCCTCAGATAAGGGATTAGTGTCCATACTGGTTCTATTGGACCTCAGTGCTGCTTTTGACACTATAGATCATGGCATTTTACTGCACAGGTTAGAGCATGTTGTTGGGATTAAAGGGACAGCTCTACGTTGGTTTAAATCATATCTACCTGACAGGTTCTAGTTTGTTCATGTACATGAGGTTTCTTCAGAACAGTCAAGGGTCTGTTATGGTGTTCCGCAGGGTTCAGTGCTAGGGCCAATCTTGTTCAGTTTATACATGCAGCCGTTGGGAAGTATAATCCAGAATCACGGCATACACTTTCATTGCTATGCTGATGATACGCAGCTCTATTTGTCTATGAAGCCGGATGAAATAGAACCGTTAGTTAAACTTCAGGCATGTCTTAGGGACATCAAGGACTGGATGTCCAGAAATTTCCTGCTTCTAAATTCAGATAAAACAGAGGTTATCATTCTTGGTCCAGAGCATCTTAGGAAGGGATTAGATGGTGTTGCGATGGCTTCCAGTGCAACTGTGAGAAACCTTGGTGTTGTTTTCGATCAGGATTTGTCGTTTAAACCATATGTTTATCAGGTTTGTAAAATAGCGTTTTTCCATCTCCATAATATTGCAAAGATTAGGAAAATCCTCTCTAAGAGTGATGCAGAAAAACTAGTTCATGCGTTTGTATCTTCTAGACTGGATTACTGTAATGTGTTGTTAGCAGGATGTTCAAGTAATTTGCTGAATAGGCTCCAGCTGATCCAGAATGCAGCAGCACGAGTGCTGACAGGAATTAGCAGGAGAGACCACGTCTCTCCAGTGTTAGCGTCGCTTCATTTAGGATCTTAGTAAATCGGGCCCATAGTGCCTTATGTTCCTGGCAGAGCTCTCCGTTCTCGGAGTGCAGGTTTACTCGTAGTTCCTAGAGTATCTAAATGTAGATTTGGAGGGCGGGCGTTCTGCTATCAGGCATCACTACTATGGAACCAACTTCCAATCTGGGTTAAGGAGGCTGACACCACCTCCACCTTTAAAACTAAACTTAAAACCTTTCTATTTAGTAAAGCCTATAGTTAGTGTTTAGTAAACCTCTAGCTGGTGTTGGTAAATCTCTAGGTAGTTGTAACCTACCTCAGCTCGAACTGCTTATGCTAAAGACTGGGAGACACAGATAGTTTATCAGTGCATTAATTACCTTGTGGACCAGATTTCAGAAGTCTAGATTGCTCTTGGAGAAAGGGTTATTATATATTATTAGCAATGAGTATTAAGTGACAGAGTAAATAAATCCACACGACCAACAAGTGAGTTTTAAGAGTGCTGTATTGTTTGATTTAAGAAGAAAAAATAAATAAATGAATAAATTGCTTTTCTTTTCTTTCAAAGTTCAACACACAACGAGGTATAATATAACACAGCTTCAACAATACCCGTCTCTGAACAAATCACAGTCTCTGTTTTGGATGGCTCGCCACGACCACTGAGGTTCCTTTCTACCTTACAAACAGGAGGAATCTTCAGCAGAAGAAATAGTCTTTACGTAACCCTCAAATCTAGGAATCCATACGGTAAACAAAAAGACGGCCAGAGGCTAAAACATCACATATACACACACTTCCAGGCACAATGAAGGGCACAAGGCTCTCGTCCATCCGGCTCCGCTCCCTCATGACCATGGAGAGCTCCATCAGGACCATGGAGATCTCCATCAGGACCACAGAGAGCTCCATCAGGACCGCGGAGAACTCCATCAGCACCATTGAGAACTCCATCAGGACCATGGCGAGCTCCATCAGCATCATGGAGAGCTCCGGAGGAGTCAAGATGGCGGAGTGAACGGTCGCGTTTTCTGCAGGCTCTGTTATTAAAATTTTAAAACCGTCCTAAACAAACTATACTTTGACAAAAAAACATCCAACTGCACAGGAACTTACATAAATAACCCCTGAGCCCCACGGAGTTTTGGTTTCCTTGAGGCAGACCACTTTTTTCCCTGTTTTTTCAACGTGAACGAGATGGATAAGGACAGCAGCGCGGCTAAAGCTCAAATGCTAACAGACCACGACTACAACCTGCCGGCCATGCGGGAGGCATGTGAGGAAGAGGAACGGGCAGAAATAGAGGTGATGATGGAAGAAAACCCCAAAACACTTCATGACCACACACCACTGCCCAAATCCCAAAAAGCTGAAACCAAAGTCTCAAGACAAGGGAAACCAGCCGGGTGAGATTACAAACGAAACCATCTTTAATGCAATTCAAGCTGTGATAAAACGATTTGATGAACAAGATGACAGGCTGAAAACCTTTGAAAGTCGAATGGAAGCAAACTCACAAGCAGTGAGAGAAAATAAGGAAGAAATTGGCAAAATGAAAGAAGAAATGATGCTGCTGAGAAAAGAAAATGTTTCACTGAAGGAGATGTGTTTGGAGCAAGCCAGATATAAGAGAAGGATCTCAGACTGATGGGACTTCCCGAAAAAGACAAAGAGGACACAAGAGAGACTGTGATCGGCATCCTTACACGAGTAATCCCAGTATCAGTGGAGAAACTTCGAGAGTCAGTAGACACAGTGCACCGTTTGGGGAGGAGGGATGATGCAGCTACCAACAAGATGCCCAGACCTGTAATCATCCAATTTGCCCTGCGAACTGTTCGTGATGAAATATGGAGGAGATCAAGAGAGGCAAGAGTCTGTAAAGAGATGAACATTCAGTTCAAGGAGGATTTCTCAAAAGAAGATCGTGAGGCTCGTGCAAAGCTGTGGCCCAAGGTGCAAGAAGCCAGACGAAACGGGAAGAAGGCTTCGTTAAGAGAAGGTTTTGCTCTCATTGATGGACGCAGAGTTTACCCGTAACAGATGCTTAGCAAGCAAATACTTTAGTTAAGTTTACAAATGCTTCTACCAACAGGAACTTAGAAACTTGGTAAGATATATTTATGTTTACAGAAGCAACTCTCAGGTACTTGTTAATCATATACTGTAAGTAGGAATCTTACCAGGTGAAAGTTTAACTGATCTAACTGTTCAAAGTGGTTTAAAGATTTAAATTCTAAAGTTGTTTTTTTTTATATAATGTTATTAAGGACAACATGTTCATTCCTGCATGGGAAAAACGAAGTTAAGCGCATTTTGAAACAATCATAATTTCTTTTATGTCATTGAATGTTAGGGGGTTGAAAAATAGCACAAAGCGTAAAGCCGTTTTTTTGTATTGTAAGGATCAAAAATCACAATGTGTTTTCCTACAGGAGACCCATTCTGCTACGACTGATGAAAAATTTTGGAAAATTCAGTGGGGGGATTCTGTTTTTTTTGCACATGGAACATCACACTCAGCAGGAGTCAGGGTATTATTCAATAGATTTCCAGGCAGTATAATTGATCATAAAGAGGATTCTGAAGGTCACTGGGTAATGGTGGTAGTGGAGATAAATGACAAACGCTATATCTTAATATGTGTTTACGGCTATAACAACAAAGCAATGAATGTGAATTTCTATGCAGAATTAAGTCAACGTATAAATGAATGGAAAACAACATATACTTCAGATAGAGTGATATTGGGTGGAGACCATAATATAGCCCCAGATTCATGGCTAGACAGAATACCTCACAGAAACTCTCAACCTGTATATAGTGACACTATATTGACTTTATGTACAACAACACGGGTAATTGATTATTGGAGGACATCAAATCCAACATCTGTTCAATATACATGGTATAACTCTGCAGGAAACGGTCAATGTTCAAGACTAGATTACTGGTTGATTTCAGGTGAGCTATGCAATGATATCTCAAATTGTGAAATTTCAGCCGCTCCGCTCACAGACCATTGCATGATTAGTCTAACTTTAGTAACATCTAAGCAACATCAGAATTCTCCAAATATTTGGAAGTTTAACAATGATTTACTACAGAATGTTGGATTTTGTGATCAAGTGAAGTCTCTTATCATGGAGGTTGAAAATTTAGACATGTGCGATGTTAGTAAATGGGAATGGTTCAAGTTTAAGGCCAAACAAATTGCAATTGATACAGGTAAAAAACTGTCACATTTAAGGAAACAAAAGCAGAAGATTCTATTCGACAAAATTAATTCATTAACAAATAATACACAATTATCCTTAGACAACATTACTGAATTAAAGTCACTACAGACCCAGTTAGACGACATGTATACAGCAAAGGCAAATGGAGCTTATATTAGATCAAGAGCTAGATGGATCGAAAAGGGGGAAAAGAGTTCAGCATATTTTTTTGGACTGGAAAAACAAAGACAGACTAAGAGAAAAATAAGTAAGCTTATGACAAATGACATTATATCAGAAGATCAGAAATTAATCCAGGATGAAATTTGTCTCTTTTATTGTAACCTATATAAATCAAAATTTAATAATTCAGATTGTAACATTTTATTTGACAGCATCGATGAGGACATCAAAAAGCTGGATATAGAAGACAAACATATACTTGAAGAAGGATTAAATATAATGTAACAGAGTTTTGTTGTTGACTCCACTTGCCACCTATTACTTTTTTGGATAGTACCAGTATCGTGAGAGTTCATTGGTTGGCGTGATTTTCCTCCGTCTATAAATACTGGCTGTGACGTTGACGCAGTACCAGAATGAGAGGATTGAGTTCACGGTAGGGTACACAAAGCACTGTGTTACGTTAACTCTGTCATAATCACATAATTCAGGAATACAACTGTCATGATATTATGTTTATCTACATTACAGAAAGTGGCGACTGCATTGTACTGTACTTGGTGCAACAAATTGGTTTATATCGAAGTTAGCTTCCTTAGCTTCTAAAGCTGAGCTAACTTTTCTAACTTCTCTGTAGGGCTGCGCCTCGTGTGTGTGCGCGCACGTGCTTATGACTGACCAGTGAATTCTCACGCTGTATGCAGGTATATATTTTTGTTGTGTACACATTTATTTTAATTTATTAATACATTGTACCAGAATGAGAGGATTGAGTTCACGGGCTGCGCCTCGTGTGTGCGCGCACGTGCTTATGACTGACCAGTGAATTCTCACGCTGTATGCAGGCAATAAATGTCAGGTGAAAAATCCAAGGAGTGTCGGTCCCTTACTAACACAACGCAGACGAAAGGAAGCTGAAGTGAACAACTGTTACAATAACAGAAGTTGAAATTGCATTAAAACAAATGAAAAACGGTAAATCACCAGGGATTAACGGTTTAACAACTGAATTCTTAAAACATTTCTGGGCGGACATTAAAGAGTTAATATTTAGAGCTTTTTTGGAATGTATTCAGAAAGGATGTTTGTCCCCAACTATGAAAACAGGTTTAATAACTTTGTTACCAAAACCCAAAAAAGATCTGTTGATGCTAGACAACTGGAGACCAATAACCTTACTATGCAACGATTACAAATTACTTGCTTTAGTTTATGCAAATCGCCTAAAGGTAATACTTGGAAAACTTGTAGAAGAATATCAATCAGCTTTTATAAAGGGAAGATATATTCACAACCATATTCGACTGATTCTGGATATGATTGATTACCAGTCATTTATTCAATCAGATAGTTTAGTGCTTTTCATAGATTTTTTCAAAGCATTCGACACCGTGGAACATGATTTTATGTTTACAGTGCTCAATAAATTCGGATTTGGAGAAGGGTTCTGCAAGGTTATTAAAATGTTTTACAATGATATCTACAGCTATATCTCCCTCAACCCTGGAATGACACCAAAAATTAATATCTTATGTGGAATTAGACAAGGCTGTCCTATTTCGCCCAAATTATTTATTTTATGTACACAAATGCTAGCATATCTAATTGTAAATCACCCTCAAATTAAAGGAATTACCATTTTTGATTATGAATATAGAATAAGTCAATTTGCAGACGACACAGTAATCTTTCTAAAGGATAAATCTATAATTGAAAAAGCCCTAAATATAATATAAATCTTTTCTAAAGCTTCAGGTCTGTGCTTAAATGTGAAAAAATGTGAAATACTACCTCTTCATCCTTGTGCTGAGATAAATATAAGCTCCATCCCTGTTAAAACGGAATTAAAATACCTGGGTTTAACAATGTCTAAAGACAGAAATAAGAGAGAAAAACAAAACATAGAAGAGAAAATAGATGGTATAGTGGGGCGGTTTAGCTCAAAATTTCAAAAGGATTGTGCATTTTGTGATACAAGCATAAAATTTGGCACAAATGTACATTGATATATGGCAAACATTTTCAGATATTGAGCCACTTGGAATTCTTCCTTCATGTCCGCCATATTGGAATTCAAAATGGCCACCATCTGAAATCTATATTTTCAATTATCTTTGGGTCTAATGCTGCTATTGACTCGATTCTTGTGTCTAAATGTATGTTTTTGGGGGCAAGAAATCTAATGGAAACAATCTGCATTGCATATTTTGTACCAATGAGCCGCCATATTGGATTTCAAAATGGCTGTTGATTGAAATTTACATTTTCGATTATCTTTGGGTCTAATACTGCTATTGACTCGATTCTGGTGTCTAAATGTATGTTTGGGGGGCAAGGAATATAATGGTAACAATCTGCATCGCATATTTTGTATCAATAGGCCGCCATATTGAATTTCAAAATGGCCGTTCGATTATCTTTAGGTCTAATGCTGGTTTTGACTCGATTCTGGTGTCCAAATGTGTGTTTTGGGAGGAAAGGAATCCGATGGTTACAATCTGCATTGTGTATCTTTATAAATCAGCCAACATATTGAATTTCAAAACGGCTGACACCTGAGTTATATATGTGTGATTACCTCTGGGCATTGGCGGATCCAGGGGGGGGCCAACGGGGCCATGGCCCCCCCCAAAAGCCCAAATAGTATCTTTTGCCCCCCCCCCCCAAAACGACCGACTTTTGGCCGTTTTTCCTTAAAATCCTATGCTTTTTGCGATTTTTTCTCGATTTGCCCCCCCCCAAAATCCCCCCATGATATACTGCCCTTTTGACATGTTCCTCTAAAGCTGCCTTCGTCGGAGGGATCAGCTGCACATTGTTCTTCCTTGCGAAGAGTTTCCGCCTGGCCTTGTCAATATCCGTGCATTTGCTGGTTCGGTCATACAACAGGATCACGAACCTCTCGATGATGCACATTGCATCATTTGGTATGTCACTTGGTGCGGAAGAAAGCTGAATCAGCGCCTCAGTTAATTCTGGCAGTACTGTCCAGACTGCCCATGCGGTCTTCTTGCCATGTCTAGCAAAGCTTGACACAGTATCGCATCCAGTTAGAGGAACATTGGCAATGCACGAGCCTTCTCTGGTCCCAGTCCAGCTGCTATTTCATGTGCTGCTAGGTATCGGAAACTTCGGTCTGTTCCGAATGCCAGCCATAGTTTGTCTTCTGGTTGCAATTCCTGTACCACGGACACTGCCAGCAGCACAACATCGGTGTCTACAGTCCGGATTACTATTGAATAGTGTCCGTGCTTAGCTGCGTGAGATGCATGCAGCAACATCTGACTGTCAGCCTCTTCATGGTTGCATGGGTCGAGTGAAGTTAGATCTGGTAGTAGTGGCTTGCTTGCTCCATCAGTAATGACGAGTTGCTTGTCCTCCTGGTCAAACCATTCCAAGAGAGCTGTTGAGAGAAACTTAAACAGCTTGGTCTTGTTGCTGTCCACTCGTAGGAAGTTCTGCCAGTTTCCTGGTATGGCTCCGGCGGCCACCACACGTCTCCGCACACCTTGTCCCCGCTTTGCATGTGTACTGCCTTTCAGTGAATCAGCAAGGTAGGTATCCCATATCAGATCCAGGCGTGACACTGTTTGCAGCTTAGTAGATATATATGGAAAGAACATCTGATGCGTACTCTTCCAAGGTCTTTGATGCAGCCGGCTTCAGCATCTGGACGATAGCTGCCCCATCAAGTACAATACAGGTAGTGACAGGAGTCTCTGTCTTAGCAATCGGATATTTCTTCCAAACATGTGATGAGATCACTCTTGGTACCAGTCAATAGGTTTCCCCCATCGGAGAGTGCAGGAGGACACGCCTGGTTCTCATGACGAAAGAATTCCTCAAGGTTTCTATCCCTTGTTTGGCAGCCAATGTAAATTCGTGCGAAGAGGTCATGGTCATTCTTGACGGAGATGAGCTGTTGCTGACCTTTGCTCTTGCTTCTTGGAGTTGAAGTGCTGAACACCTTCAGCTTGTTACGAGGTATCGGGTCATCCACTGCCTTTGTTCTGTCCAACAGACACTCTCTGGTGAAAGCCTCGAACTGCTCTTGGCCAATCTTCTTGGCATTCATCACAGTCTCCACGGCAGCAGGACCTGCAATGTAGATTTTAAATGACGGCCATTTTGAATTCCAATATGGCGGACATGAAGAGAGAATTCCGAGTGGCTCAATATCTGAAAATGTTCGCCATATGTCAATGTACATTTGTGCCAAATTTGTAACTTGTATCACAAAATGCACAATAGCTTAGCTATGCTGCCCCACTAGTATGAAAAAATCTCTCAACCACTGGCTTATGAGAGATCTCTCTATTCTCGGAAGAATCCTACTGACAAAAGCAGAAGGCATATCAAAACTAGTATATCCTTGTCAATCTCTTTATGTTCCTCCTCAAATGATTAAAAAGGTAAATTCTGTCATTTTTAATTTCATCTGGAAAAATAAGACCCACTACCTTAAGAAATCTGTGATGGTTAAAGACTATAAAAATGGTGGATTGAAAGCTGCTGATTTTGAATCCATGATTGGTGTATTTAAAGTGAATTGGATAAAAGCTTTTAACTTGGCTCAACCTGAGTCCATATGGTTCCACATACCAAAATATATTTTCCAAAATGTTGGAGGATTAGAATTTCTGTTGAGATGTGACTTTGAAATAACGAAACTGCCAATCAAATTGTCTAATTTCCACAAACAAGTACTGCTCTACTGGAAAATGATGTTCACCCACAATTTCACACCGCACAGCTCCACCTTGTGGAATAATAGAACCATCACTATTAACAGGAAGACCTTATTTAAACAAGAATGGTATGATAAGAAAGTCCTATATGTTACTGACTTGTTGGATGTAAATGGCAATTTATTGGAATTTAATACATTTATAGAAAAGTTTAGTTTAAATTGCTCTTATAGAGAATTCAATAAAATCTGTAGAGCTATTCCACTTCCCTTGAATTTCATGATAAAAAATATTCTTACATACTCAAGTGTTATTGTCAAACTGCCTGATTTAAAAGTCGGTGAATTGAAATTGGGTGAAAGAAAATGTAATAACAAAGTACTTGGAAATGTATTTAAAGAAAAGCTATTCAATGATATCAAAAAATCAACAAAAATAAAGATAACAGAAATTGAAGTAACGTTAACAAAGACATACAGCAGCTACCTTAAATGGCCAATTTCACCCAAAGCAAAAGAAATTCAGTTTAAAATAATAAACAATATTTATCCTGCCGCTGAAACCCTAAGGAGAAGGTTCAATTTTGACGTAGACCCTTGTATATTCTGTAAAACAGAACACGAAACAATTGAACACTTATTTTTTTCTTGTTCATTCACAAAGCTTTTTTGGCAAGATGTTTATCGCTGGTTAAAGATTGGGATCAACAACTGTATGTTCAGCAAGTTTCAGGTCATAATTTATATGGATGGTCTACCAAAGAAGGTATCCAAGATGGTGAACATAATTCTAATTTTGGGTAAATATCATATTCATAAAAATAAATGGAAAAACAGCAAACCCTCCCTAGTATGTTTTAAAAACGAAATAAAAAGTTATATAACATCCATTAAGGTACTTTCAAAAGATAATCAGTTTATACAAGATTTATATGAAACCATGTTAGAGTCTCTTGTTCTTTAAGTTACATTTTTGCTACGCTTATACATTTTTGTTGAAATGTCCACCCCTGTGATTATTTTATTTTGTGATTATTTAAATGTATTTTATTTATTTTCTTTTTATTTAAATTTAGAAGTTTATATTGGAAAAAATTTAAAATTACATTTCGCTTGTGTGTTGTGAATTTATGTTTCAATTGCAAACTAATGTTTCCTCAAAGGAATTTTGTATTTTTGAAAATGTTGAATAAAGTTTGTAAAAAAAAAAAAAAAAAAAAAAAAAAAAAAAAATCATGGAGAGATCCATCAGGACCATGGAGAGTTCCATCAGGACCATGGAGAGATCCATCAGGACCATGGAGAGCTCCATCAGGACCATGGAGAGATCCATCAGGACCATGGAGAGCTCCATCAGCACCATGGAGAGCTCCATCAGGACCATGGAGAGATCCATCAGCACCATGGAGAGCTCCATCAGGACCATGGAGAGATCCATCAGCACCATGGAGAGCTCCATCAGGACCATGGAGAGCTCCATCAGGACCATGGAGAGATCCATCAGCACCATGCAGAGCTCCATCAGGACCATGGAGAGCTCCATCAGGACCATGGAGAGCTCCATCAGGACCATGGAGAGATCCATCAGGACTATGGAGAGCTCCATCAGACTGAACAACCAGGCTGATCTCAGTAGTTAACGGACAATAATAACACGTGCAACAATAATAACAATATGTCCAAATATCTGTCTGTTACCTCACACTCATTCTACCTGCTTTTTTTGCACAGTTTTTTTTCTTTCACACTACTTGTATTTTCTATTACAATGTACTGTATATACTGTCCATATTTCGAAATTATATATATTTTTTACTTTTTTACCCCTCCCCTGCACGTGTGTGTTAAGTTACTGCTGCTGAACAAAATTAGTTTCCCCATTGAGAGAGTAGTAACACTATCTCTGTCCTGTACTGTAGTAGTACTAGCTCTGTCCTGTACTGTAGTAGTAGTACTAGCTCTGTACTGTACTGTAGTAGTAGTACTAGCTCTTCCCTGTACTGTAGTAGTACTAGCTCTGGCCTGTACTGTAGTAGTAGTACTAGCTCTGTCCTGTACTGTAGTAGTAGTACTAGCTCTTCCCTGTACTGTAGTAGTAGTACTAGCTCTGTCCTGTACTGTAGTAGTAGTACTAGCTCTTCCCTGTACTGTAGTAGTAGTACTAGCTCTATCCTGTACTGTAGTAGTAGTACTAGCTCTTCCCTGTACTGTAGTAGTAGTAGTACTAGCTCTTCCCTGTACTGTAGTAGTAGTAGTACTAGCTCTGTACTGTACTGTAGTAGTAGTACTAGCTCTTCCCTGTACTGTAGTAGTACTAGCTCTGTCCTGTACTGTAGTAGTAGTACTAGCTCTGTCCTGTACTGTAGTAGTAGTACTAGCTCTGTCCTGTACTGTAGTAGTAGTACTAGCTCTGTCCTGTACTGTAGTAGTACTAGCTCTGTCCTGTACTGTAGTAGTACTAGCTCTGTCCTGTACTGTAGTAGTAGTAGTACTAGCTCTGTCCTGTACTGTAGTAGTAGTACTAGCTCTGTACTGTACTGTAGTAGTAGTACTAGCTCTGTCCTGTACTGTAGTAGTAATAGTACTAGCTCTGTACTGTACTGTAGTAGTAGTACTAGCTCTGTACTGTAGTAGTAGTACTAGCTCTGTACTGTACTGTAGTAGTAGTACTAGCTCTGTCCTGTACTGTAGTAGTAGTACTAGCTCTGTCCTGTACTGTAGTAGTAGTACTAGCTCTGTACTGTACTGTAGTAGTAGTACTAGCTCTGTCCTGTACTGTAGTAGTAGTACTAGCTCTGTACTGTACTGTAGTAGTAGTACTAGCTCTGTCCTGTACTGTAGTAGTAGTACTAGCTCTGTCCTGTACTGTAGTAGTACTAGCTCTGTCCTGTACTGTAGTAGTAGTAGTACTAGCTCTGTCCTGTACTGTAGTAGTAGTAGTACTAGCTCTGTCCTGTACTGTAGTAGTAGTACTAGCTCTGTACTGTACTGTAGTAGTAGTACTAGCTCTGTCCTGTACTGTAGTAGTAATAGTACTAGCTCTGTACTGTACTGTAGTAGTAGTACTAGCTCTGTACTGTAGTAGTAGTACTAGCTCTGTCCTGTACTGTAGTAGTAGTACTAGCTCTGTACTGTACTGTAGTAGTAGTACTAGCTCTGTCCTGTACTGTAGTAGTAGTACTAGCTCTGTCCTGTACTGTAGTAGTAGTACTAGCTCTGTACTGTACTGTAGTAGTAGTACTAGCTCTGCCCTGTAGTAGTAGTAGTACTAGGAGGCTAAACTCTCATCCATCATGGACCAATGTCGTTGGTCATTCAATTGGCTCATTCAGACGGTACACTGTGAGTCGGTGGTTTCTTATTGGCTCATGCAGCAAGTCACACACACACATGCACACAGAGTTATGGAGACACTGGTTTCTCTTGAGCATCTGATCTTGCTTTGCAGACGGCAACACAGAACAAAGTTCTGCTAAATCCTTGAGTTTTATAAAAATGTAAAAATATTTCCACATGATCTTGGCATGATGTGTCACAATTCGGGTTTATTTTAACTCTCTTGCTTAAAAATATAATTTCATAAAAAAAATATTGTTTAACTTGGATCTAGATCACTGAAATCGACGGGATGTTTTTACATCACCGTAAACAACATCTATGCAAAGTTTGAAGTTAATCAGACAAAGTATGAGAAAATGGATATGATTTCATATTTTGAATGTTTTTTTTTGGCCTGTCGAAAGGCTTCTGATCCTACAATTTCACTGTCTTTGGACAAACCAGTGATTTTTGATATTTTTTTTAATGTGTAGGTACCAGAAATCCAGACTTCCCCTTCAATGGCGGCTACATTCAAGTTATGACCACGATACACGACACAGTCAGTAACGACCCTTATGACAATAATATGTGCAGATTGCATTGTGATTGGATGAAAAAAACAGGAAATGCAACATATCCTATGGTTTCTTTTTTTTCAGAAAAAGTTCCGAATTCTTACCTTCAATTTAACAGTTTTGGCGGTTCTGCGGTTCCGCCTTCCTCAGAGAGTCACGTGATGGGAAGTGACAACTTCCTTATCAGCTGTTTTTCCTATGAAGGCGTGGCCGCCCTGCCAGGTTTGACAGGTCGGCCACGCCCCCCGCTGTCCTCCCTCCAAGATGCTGGTCCATGGGTGAGAGAGCATGTACGCTGCCTCATCCCTGTTCATCGTATGTTGTCCTTGTTTCCTTATTTCTATGTCCTCAATAATCCAGCGCTGGCGTCTTTTGTCCTCAGTGCGTATGACTCTGGCTTTGTCCCAGTTCATGATATGGTTTTCCCTTTTATAGTGGTCTGTTATGGCTGACTTGTGTGTCTCTTGCAATGCCTTCTCTTTTATTGCTCTTGTTTGAATTTTTTACGTCTCCTTCTGGGCCCCCTTGAAAATGAGATGTTACCTCTCAAGGAAATACAACAAATCCTATGGTTTCTCCTTTCCTTTTTTTTCCTTTCCTTTTTTTCTTTAATAAATTCTAAATTCTTCTCACATTCCTTTTGATGTTATTTTCTCCTCGTGTTGAAATTTCTTCCCGTTTGTCCGATGTACATTTTATTACATGATTGACAGGGGATTTCGTATACGTACGATTAACGTTACATTTTTTGTTGTGATCTATTTTGTCCTTAGGGTGCACTAACAGCTGCCTGAGTTGTGTGTGTGGTTTGACCAGTGTATTGATGTTGTATTTCCGCCTGGCTCTCTGTATTTTTTTTCTGTGACTTCTCTGACATACGGTAGAGTCACGGTTCCTTTGTCCCCGGTCTCGTTGGTGGGTTAGTTCTTCTTTTTTGGTTCCGTTTCTTTCCTCCTCACTTGTTATTCTCCTTTGTTTATGGCCCATTGTGGGTATTGACATGATTTTAATGCTTGTTTGATGTGTTTCTCCTCCATTGCTCTGTCCTCCGTCTCCGTGATTACTGTCGCGCGTTCGTGTAAAGTTCTGATGACTGACATCTTGTGGGGTGTTCTGATGTCCATAATAAATATTGATCGGTGTGGGTGGGTTTCCTGTGGATTTTTATTTTGATATCTCCGTTGTCTGTGTGGTGTATTTTTTATGTCCAGGAATGCGATGGTGTTGCCTGTCTCTTCTTCATGGGTGAATTGTGTTTCCGGTGGTGTCTATTGCGTTGAGGTGGGCTGTAAGTTGCTGTGTTTGACCGGTTTTTATTTTTTCCAGGATGTCGTCCACGTACCTTTTCCACAGCGTGGGTCTGAGCGCTTCGGGTGCTGATCTGATGGCTTTTTCCTCCAAATACTCCATGAAAAAGCTGCACATTATGGCTGACAGTGGGTCCCCCATCGCGAAGCCTTCTTTTTGTCAGTATATTTGGTTTCTGAAGGTGAAGTATGTGAATGTGGCAATGAACTGAAGTAGCCGTGTGATGTCCTGGCTGGTGAAGTTGGTGCGTTTCTTGAGTGTCCTGTCCTTCTGTAGTCGGTCTTGCACAATTTCTAAATTTGCTTGTACTGGTACTAAAGTGAAATGACGTTGTCCGATATGAATATCTCCTTCCTGCCCACCTTGATGTTCTTAAGTTCTTTTGCCAGTTGTTTTGAGTTATTGCAGTGTTGTTCTGTTTGTCCTAACATGGGTTTTATTATTTCTGCTATTTCTGCTACTGTCCACTATTGGGCGTAGTGGTGTTCCTGCTTTATGGATTTTTGGCGTGCCGTATATGCGCGGTGTGATGCTTGCTGTGGGTATGAGGTGGTTGTATGTTTGCTTGTTTATTTTATTATCATTTAGTAGTGGTTTCAAAAGCGCCTTGAGTTAATTTTTCTTTTCTTCTGTTGCTCTTTCTTGAGGATTTCGTAGGTGTCTGTGTCGTTCAGCATGTCTTGCATCTGCTTTTCATATTTTTCCGTGTCCATGATGACTGTGGTTCTTCCTTTATCCGCCGGCAAAATAGTGATTTCCTGGTTTTTTGTTAAAGAATTGATGGCTCTTGCTTCCTCTTTCGTGATATTCCTAGGTGGTGGTCACGCTGTTTTAAATATGCCCGCTGTGAATGGCGGCCTTAAATAAGGGGAAGTGAGGAGTCTGAGTAGTTCCTCGTTCCTTGTACCTCGTTGCGTAGTGCTGCTTTTCTCCCCTGCTCCGGTATTATTTCGCATGCTAATTCTGTTGCCAGTATGAAGTCTTCGTATGGGATGTTTTTGGGTGTAACAGCGTAGTTTAGTCCTTTAAACAACATGCTCCGTTCGTCTGTTGTCAGTGTGTATTTTGACACGTTGTGTATCCATTTGTCATTAACTGGCGTTTTTTGTTGCGCTTGTTTCCGTGCCTTTTCCATCATTTATTTATTTTCCTTATGTGGAGTCTTTTTGAGGTTGTGAATTCCTCTTCGTGTGTTTTGTTAAAATGCTCATCTATTTTTTCCTCTGTCTCCTTGCTCTGGGGGTACCGGTGTTTAAAATTCTCCAGCTGTTGCTGTAAGTCCATGTTGACGTTGTGTAGTTTGTTTGTTTTGCATCTTATTCTTTCTTTTACCAGAGTCACCCACACATTGTTTATTATTTTTTATGCGTTTTTTGTTGGGATTTTCAAATGGTTCGGGATGGTGCCTTCGTCTTTACAGCGGAGGTTGAATCTGAGGTGGTTTCTTTGGCGTGCTAATTTCCTAAGAGTGTTTTCGATGCGGCGAAAGTCTTTGACACATTGTTCTCCATAACTTATGCGTAATAGTTATATTGTGTTCATTATGTCTTCAGATAGATATACTAAGGTTTCATTTTTCCAGACAAAGTTCTGACTTCTTACCTTCCGTCTAACAGTTTGGGCGGTTCTCCCGCCTTCCTCAGAGTGTCACGTGATGGGAAGTGACAACGTCCATTTCAGCTGTTGTTACTCTGAGGGCGTGACCAATCTGTCAGGTTTGACAGGTCGGCTGTCAAACAGCTGATAAGGACGTTGTCGGAACTTTGTCTTGAAAAAAGAAACCATAGGATATCAATCTGAAGACATAATGAACACAATACAACTAGGAAATACAACATATAGGGCCCGATTTACTAAATTGCGTGTGCACTGAAAAAGTTTGCGCGTGCTGTTTGCGTGTGGTTTGCGGGTGATCAACTAAGAATGCTTGCGCAATTGATAACAGGTGCAAACTGCAGTATTTAAATGAGGTGTTGCGCGTCTTACGGTTTGCGAGCGCAAACTTTGCGCCATGGAGAGTCTGGATGGAAAGCACAGTCACAAGTCACAAGCGCAAAATGAAATTTGACGAGTTGGAGTTAGAGATATTAGTGGAAGAGGCAAATAAACACATTCATGAACTACAGCAAAGACATTTAAACATTACCAAAAGAAACGCAATATCGGAGAAAATCTGCGATAGAATAAATGCAGTTATAAGACAAAAAGAACGGCAGATGGGGTTAAAACAGAGTCGGCGGCAGAACAGATCTAATTGGGGGGCACATAATAACCAGCGATGTAAAGGCTTAATATGAGTTTGCCATCAACGATCACAGCAAACCAGTTTCAATTACACAACATACTGCAGAATCTCTTTTTAATACACACACACACACAAGTGTATTGTGCACCCAAACTGCAAAAAAACAAAAAACAACGACGTACAGGCCACGTCTCTCCCTCCCTCCCTCGCCCTCTCCATCTCTCTCTCATACAACGCATACACATAAAAATGTGAACGGTGAATCTCCAAATTTAATTTGACGAAATTAGACAGACCCAAACATTCCACATTTGCGTAATAATAAACGGCAAGGCTGGCGCCATGAAGTCAATTAAATGCATGTCTCACCTTTAGAAGAGTTGCACATCTTAATTTTCCTATTTCACCATAGATCACACTTTGGGAAGCCTTCTTTATATTTTAGCGTTATTTCCGCGTAGATAAGAGTGAGTTTGATGCTCCTTAACAAGTTTGATCCTGGATCAACATCAACCCAGCTCCCCCAACCCCTTGCTGCCTGACTGCCTGATTTATGGTTCTGCGTCACACCAACGCAGAACCGACGGCGTAGGGTACGCGGCGACGCACACCGCACCTACGCCGTCGGTTACGGCGTCGATTTAACGCGGAACCATAATTCAGGCGAAGCTGCAGTCTGTCTGCGCTGATCCTGACACAGCGGGTCGGAGCGGATTTGGTCATGATGTTTAACCTGTGTTTTGTGATTAATAAGCACGGGTTTTAATTAAATGTAATTTACGAAGGATGATTTCACGTTCAATAAGAGCGAGTGGAGGGGGGCACATTAAAAGAAGGTGGCAAGATATAAGGCGAAGAACTAAAGAAAAAGTGGCCTTTAATAAAACTTGTGCAACCATTTTTAAAATAGCATGCAGCAGAATAAAGACTCTCTCTCTGCGTATTCTTTGATTTTGGATGTCGCCTCCTTGCCACAATAACAGCAGCAGCAGATTAGCACCTTCCTTTCGAACGTATTAAATACAGACGCAATCACAATACACGCAATTACTTTCAGGCTTGGTAAATCTCATTGCGCGTGGTAAATGGAGCAATTTACATCTTCCCCTCCCAGTATTTAGGATTTCTGGCGGGTACGCCCCATATTGATTATTCATCAGGGCAAAAGTACTAAATGAACAGCGTGTGCTATTTTGCTCATTTCAGAGACGCAGTCCTCTTTGCACGTTGTTAGTAGATCAGCTGGCACTTTGGTTTGCGTGTGCTGTCAAGTTTGCACACGTTTTTACGCACGCAAACCTTTAGTAAATCAGGCCCATAATGTGTTGAAACATGTATACCTTGTCACAGTCAGGGGTTTTGTGTTGTATTTGGTTTTCATCTGTGCTCTGTTCTCCCCTTCCCTAAGTGCAGGTTGTGGCCGGGGGCGTGGTTGGAGTCGTGGCCGGCCTGTTTCCCTCCCGGGCTTCATCATTATCTTCACCATCAAGTTCCCCATAAAGACGGTTCTACCTCCACTCCTCTGCCAGATACTTCCTCCTGTTGTGTTTCCTCATGCCTGAGCTCCTCGGTTGTTTCCTTGTTCCTGTGGCCAGCCTGCCTTCTGCCACCACACTATCACAAAATATCACAAAAAGAAAAATAAAGTCAGCTTTACGGATTCTAATTTAAATTGTGTTTTTTAAGACATTTCCGTGTCAGTTTCATTTCTCAACAGTTCAACAAGGATGTAGTTATGATCATTATCAAATGTACACAGGGAAGGGTTGTCTCTTTGTTTTACATGATTTTACATAATGAAAAGGAAGAATGTTGTTTAACAAGTTATAAAGAGCACGATTTTACTTTCAGTTGAATCAGTCCAGCAGTTGCAGCCGTCCTGAATCCTCTACTTCATCATGCCTTGTAAGTCTAACAAATATTTATTCTTAATTTCATTCCTGTATCGTTCTATTGTATTTTGAAGAGTTTATTCCAATTTTACAAGATAAACTGTTAATAATTTATTAAAAGGGACTGCATGCTTTTTTATTTGACTGTTTGTGACATTTCTTTCTGACATTTATGATCTTTGAAGGAAATCTTACATGAGCAAAGTACAAATCTCTATTGGATGTTCTGAACTCACTTCTGGTGTCTGTGCTTTTGTTTTCTTCCAGTTCTTCCATTTTATAAAGAATCTCTCTCTTTCTTTCTCTCTCTCTCTCATTTACTGTTTCTCTATCTATAGATAGATATATAGATAAAAGATAGAGGAGAGAGTGTATACATACACCTACATATAGATACATATACAGTACAGACCATATATACAGTATATATATATATATATATATATATATATATATATATATATATATATATATATGGGTCCAGAATACAAAACAAGATACACAGACATTAAACACAAAGAGAAAGAGATTCACTTGTACCCTTCAAATAAGTTTAAAAACATACAAACATTTCCTTGTGCCATTCAAATTAGCTGAAAACATACAAACATTTCCTCCAGTGTTTCCAGAAACAGGAGGAGAACCTTGTATCGCTCTGTGTCGTCTCTGTTAAGGCCATAATTAAAACATTCTTTGACTCCTTCAGTCTACACATAAAACTAAACATAAAATTCCTCAATACAGCATGGAAAGTGGGAACATCACTGGTCACAAACATTACACTAGCACTTGTCCATCTAGGGAGTTTTAGAAAAATTCTAAAAGCATCATTGTATGACACCTGTAGCTTTTTTATTTTAGCACTTGTGTAACGGCACCACAAGTGAGCAGTGTATAGCGGAGTGCAATATGTTTTAAACAGTGCTATCTTAACACTATCCGTACACATATGAAACTTACGTGCCAGCATATTGGCTATATATATATATATATATATTTGTGAAAAAACCAGAGGGGGGGGGGGGGGGGGGGGGTAATTTTGAGAAATATTTTTATTCAGGAAAAAATGACCACACAACAGCGAGCCAACATTATAGGCTATATGAAAACTTGTTTCCTGTGTAAACCTTAAACTTAAAAGGGACCTATTATGGCATTTAATGTATATTTTAAACAGGCCTTGAATGTCTTAAAAACAATCTAAAGCTTGTTTTTTCTACATAAAACAGAAATTCAGCCTGTGGGCCATGGGATTCTGAGGGGGCGGGGCTATGATAATGAGGCTCTGTGCTGATTGGCTGCCTGAATGACGTGTAGCAGGGGAGGGAACAAAGCCTCTCTGGGCAGAAGAGCCGGCTCCGTACACAAAGCTTGTCCCATGCGAGGGAGCTTCGTCGACAAAATAAATTCCATTGCTTTATTTTTTTTGTATTGGACTGTCCTAACTGGCCGTGAGTTTAACGGTTTCAGTGTGGACAGAGAGAGTTTAACAGTTTCAGTGTGGACAGAGAGAGTTTAACAGTTTCAGTGTGGACAGAGAGAGTTTAACAGTTTCAGTGTGGACAGAGAGAGTTTAACAGTTTCAGTGTGGACAGAGAGAGTTTAACAGTTTCAGTGTGGACAGAGAGAGTTTAACGGTTTCAGTGTGGACAGAGAGAGTTTAACGGTTTCAGTGTGGACAGAGAGAGTTTAACGGTTTCAGTGTGGACAGAGAGAGTTTAACGGTTTCAGTGTGGACAGAGAGAGTTTAACAGTTTCAGTGTGGACAGAGAGAGTTTAACAGTTTCAGTGTGGACAGAGAGAGTTTAATGGTTTCAGTGTGGACAGAGAGAGTTTAACAGTTTCAGTGTGGACAGAGAGAGTTTAACAGTTTCAGTGTGGACAGAGAGAGTTTAACAGTTTCAGTGTGGACAGAGAGAGTTTAATGGTTTCAGTGTGGACAGAGAGAGTTTAACAGTTTCAGTGTGGACAGAGAGAGTTTAACAGTTTCAGTGTGGACAGAGAGAGTTTAACAGTTTCAGTGTGGACAGAGAGAGTTTAATGGTTTCAGTGTGGACAGAGAGAGTTTAACGGTTTCAGTGTGGACAGAGAGAGTTTAACAGTTTCAGTGTGGACAGAGAGAGTTTAACGGTTTCAGTGTGGACAGAGAGCGTTTAATGGTTTCAGTGTGGACAGAGAGAGTTTAACAGTTTCAGTGTGGACAGAGAGAGTTTAACAGTTTCAGTGTGGACAGAGAGAGTTTAACAGTTTCAGTGTGGACAGAGAGAGTTTAACGGTTTCAGTGTGGACAGAGAGCATCCGATGTCACGCAGCTCGACCTGATAGTCGGACGCTCTCATTCAGTTACACGGTGTAAACGGATCTTAAAGCCTGATTTACGGTTCTGCGTTAAATCGACGCGTACCCTATGCCGTAGGCTCTGCGTTGGTGTAACGCGTGTTGTGATCAAATTGATCACCCCGGGTTTGTTGATTGAGCTGGAAAAGTTAAATAAAGACACAAAACTGGGATATAATTAAAGAAGGCCTCATCAGGAGGGAGATCCAGCAGAGCAGAGCTCTTGCAGCCTGCTTGTTCAATCGTCCTGCTGATATCTAATCCTCTCTGTCCTGAGAACATGTGTATTACCTTAGAAAAGGGGAGGGGGATGGCCCAACTTTATGGCTGGGAGCCCCCTCCTTATCTGTGTCTGGTACAGGATGGTACTCTCAGTGAAAGAGTCAGAGGAATGCACATTATTTTACATACAGAAAGATTTAGTTAACAGCACATGGAGTTTACATATTCAGTTTGATTTTAAATTATTCTTTATCCAACACGCGGAACCATAAATCGTCTTCACACAGGAAGATTTAATTTAATTCTAAACAGGTACACAACAGTTATTTACTCCGATTCCTCATCATTTCATTTATGTTACAAGACAAATTAATCATGTTAACTGTAAAGAAATCACAACACTGAATTTTCACAAATGGCAACTTTATTTTTATACATAAGTTGTATATAAATAACATGTATGCACTATTGCTGGCTCAAGGAAGGACCGTGCGTCTTCTGAAGGTGTCGTTGAACAGATTCAGGTGCTTGGAAGATCTGAAACCATCGACAGAAGAAAAATGTATTACGGTACTAATAGAGCTCCGGTGTTCCCTAACGAGTGAGTGGCTCCGTTAGGGAACACCGGAGCCACCGGAGCTCCTCACCTAGGGTTGCCAACCGTCCCGATTTAGGCGGGACATCACGCATTTGAGCCAAAATGAGCGCATCCCGCACGGGACGCTCTTTGTCCCGCCGCAGCGGCCGCACGGGTAAAGGGAGGATGCATATATTTTTTCTCTTTGTGCGCCGCGCATTGTGTGTCTATCTGCCTGCCTGTCTGGCCAGCTGAATCCTAAGGGCACTAGGACCGCTCAGTATGCAGTGCTCACGTGCTTATGTGCGTGTGATTCAGTCTCTGTGTGTGTGTATGGGCGTGCACGCGCGATGTGGGTGTGCTGCGTTGGTTTGTGAGGAAGTGAAACGCGTGCCAATATTTACATCTAGTCTTGCATGGAAAAATGAGCGCTGCTGCAGGAGGATGTGAAAATGATGAGAGAGAATATGAAGAGGAGGACGTGGATGTCCCAGGCCCCGGCCCTTCGAAAAAGAAAAGACTTATAACAAAACAAACATATAACAAAAAGTGGGAGGAAAAATACGTTTGGGTTAAGCCTGTGTGTGGAGACCAGTCGCGGGTCTTCTGCACGTTCTGTCGGAGGGAGTTTTCGATAAGTCACGGTGGAGAAAATGACCTGAAGAAACATGCAAGTTCTGATATGCATACCCGTGCAACAAAAAACAAAGGCAGCTCAAATATTGCAACATTCTTTGCAAATTCCACTGCAGAGCAAGACAAAATCGTTGCATGTGAGGTAACATCAGTGTATCACACAGTTAAACACGGAATGTCTTACAACAGTATGGACTGCAGTAATAAGTTGAGCAGCACTATGTTTTGTGATTCAACTGCTGCTAAATAAATGCAATGTGGAAGAACAAAGGCAGAAATGATAGCAATTAATGTGCTTGCCCCCAAAACAGTGAGTGACATTGTGAAAGAGCTGAATCCTCCTGTGCCAGCAGCAGCAGCTGCAGCAGATGTGTGCACCTGTGCAGCCCCTGTATATTTCTCAGTAGCAACTGATGCCTCAAACAAGGGGAACAGAAAAATGTTTCCTGTCTGCCTGAGATACTTTACTCAAGAGGGAGTGAAATCTAAATTACTTGATTTCTATGAAGACAGCGATGAATCAGCCAGTGGTATCCATGTTGCCATAATTGAGTGTTTGACCAAATATGAACTTAAGACTGCATGTATCACATCTTATGCTGCTGACAATGCCAATGTCAATTATGGCAGGAATCACTCTGTTTACCAGCTATTACAGAGTGACAACAGTCGCATTTTGAAAGCAAATTTCCCAGCCCACGTTGCTCACAATGCCTGTAAACATGCATGCGACCAGCTGTCAGTGGACATAGAGACTATTGTCTTGAAGGTTTATAGCCACTTCTCAGTGTCAGCTTCTCGGCGAGAGGAACTGTGTGGCTTTTTTGAGTTTGTGGACCTTGAGTGGAGATAGATTCTGCGTCACGTCTGCACGAGATGGCTGTCCCTGTATCCAGCTGTTGAACGTCTCCTACAGAGCTGGCCAGCTATAACAGCTTATTTCAGGTCACTGGGGGAGGCCTGTCCTGTTGCACTGAGGAAGATATTTGCAGATGATTAGGAGGATAAAGCAGGCAGAGCTGAGATCTACCTGTATTTTTTCCAAAATGTGGGAGTTGTCTTCAACCAGCTTGTAAAGAAGCTAGAGATAACACAGCTCTGCATCACTGATGTCTATGAAGAAGTGAAGAAATTCAAAGAAAAAATGCAGCAAAGAAAAGATGACAGTTTCTATGGATTCCAGACGAGACAGCTGATGGATAAGCTGATGCCTGCAGAAAAGGGAATTCTGCATCAGTAAGGAAAAAATTTAAACTGCACGACAGGATGCCCAAAAATCAACCAGCGAGAAGTGGGTGTACATGTTCCATGAAGTGGGAAAAGATAACCTGACCAACCTGTTCCAGATTGTGTCATTCGTTCTCAGTGTGCCGGGGTCAAACGCCTTTGTGGAGAGGATTTTCTCATACATGGCCAACAAGTGGTCCGACGCCAGAAATCGCTGCAGCACAGAACTCATCAAAAGTGAGCTGTCATAGACACCCCTGCTTCCCAATGATGGACACTTAAGTCTTAAGGAGAGACAGAGATAGGGAGAAGGCAGACACTGTCCACGTTGCTGTTTTGTGTGTGTGCGTGTGCGTGTGTGTGTGTGTGTGTGTATGTGTTTGCTTTCAGTGTTAAATATTGCACTTTGTTGATTTGTTGTTCAGAAGATTTTGCAATTCTGATTTTGCACTTTTTTTGTTGGAAAAAAAAGAAATGTTAAGTTACTGTAAAGTTAGTAAGTTTCAAATAAGTAGGCTAGGCAATAACCTAAAACTGTTTGCACAACATGGTTGCACTAGTGGGCCTACGATTTAATTGATTATTGCTGTTACACTGTTTACATTGTTTTAAACTGTTAAAACACAAAAAAATTAGACAGCAATTGTCATCTTCTTATTTTGCACATTGTGCCAAAAATAAATACATACTTGAACTATAAGTGTCTCACATGTATACCTCAAATACAAAACTGATCAAACTGATCATGAGTTGTTATTACAATCTTGTTACTGTAAGTGTATTTAGTGTAATACAGTAGCCCAATGTGTTTGTATAGTCTGTTATAGGTATTGTGCCAAAATGCTGTTATTTATGCGTTTTTGACCCCCAAAAACCCCAAAATTTTTCGGCCGCCCGCCTTTGGCCATGAGGTGTCCCTCATTTGCAAATCTGGATGTTGGCAACCCTATCCTCACCGGTCCAGTCCGGTGTGTGGCCTCCGGTGCTCCGGAGCTAAGCTAAATACTTAGCCCAGTGCTTCTCAAAGTGTGGGGCGCGCCCCACTGGTGGGGAACGGAGACATGTCAGGTGGGGCGCGACAAACGGGAGGAAATTTTCAATTTCATGCCTATTTTACTATAAATGCTATTGACAATAAAGATAATTCAGTAAACAAAACACACACACAAACATAGCAATAGTTAATAGCTAAACCGTATTTTCGCGACCATTCGGCACGCCGTGTGGAAACCCTCAGTTTTGTGTGTCATTTCTGGATTTAGAACACACATGGCGCTTGAACAAAAAGGCGCCGCCTACACACACGGAGCGCCGCCTTACAACCACACACACACAAGCATACAAGTGTGGTATTTAAAAATAGAGCGGGAGCAAAACTTAGTTTGATTGTGCTTTATTTAAGTTATTACATTAATCAAACCCATCGAAATCTCCATCCTCCGTTTCTGCATTCATCCGAGCCTGATCAATGAGACCAGGAGAACTGATCAGCTGCGACGGGCAGAGCCCGCAGCTCTCTGGCCGTGCTGCAGCCGAGTCATTTTCCTGCCGTGCGGCCCCTCGGAAATGATGCCGGCTTTTGCAAAAGCCCGAACAACAGTCCAACCCAGCAGACACGGCAGCCCACGCATCTATTCTTTAACAATCCTTCAACAGTAAACGACGGAGCCCGCCGGCCGAGCGGCAGCCGCCGCATCGGCTCCCGCTCGGGCGGTGGTTCCTCCGGTCTTCGGGCCCGTCTCTGCGGCGCAGCTCCCACGGGAGCAGCGTCTCCTTCTCGGTAGTCGCTTCGTCCACTCCAGGCGCCCCGCCACGGAGCCTACGCCGTAGGACTGATATACTTGGTGCTAGTAATTTTAATACATTTAAAATAATTTGAAGTAATTCGTCAAGATTTCTGTTGGGGCGACCGGGGCAAGTGGGGCTTGAAAATCCCCACTTGTTCAAAGTGGGGAATGATGAAAAAAGTTTGAGAACCACTGACTTAGCCCATGCAAAGATCATACTTGTAGACAAATATAAATAACATAGAAAAAATAACGTCACTTAGCGCTGACTCGTGTGCAGTTGCCGGGTCCGTTCTGTTGGCACTGATCCTTTTATGAGGGTAAATGTTGATGCAAAACCTAATTTTTACTGTCCCCTCGTTGCTCAAACAGCCACCGCTTCTAAACAATGGCTGAAGCTCCAGCCAGCGGAGTTAGTTGTGGGTGTGGTTTCAGCAGTGGAAGACGACCTATGGAAATCTGCTCCCGTTGTTATGTAACAACTGGAAGATTCAGCCGGGCGGGGTGAAGAGACCCTGCAGTGTCAGGCACACGAGGAATGGACACAAATGCAGACACAAAGGGAAAACTGTTCAAAAGATTTATTGAAAAAATCAAGGCAGGCAAGGATCAGGCAAAAATCCGAAGAGGGGCAGGCAAGGGTCAAAGTCCAAAAAGCTGTCAGCGAAGGCAGAGGTACCGGCAAGGGCTTAGGCAAAAACGGGGTCTGGGGGATGAAAAAGATCAAAAGGTCAAAAAGGTCAAAAACTTGAAAAACTCACTTGGCTTGATAAACGGCTGAAGGCTTGGAGAACACAAGACAATCTGGCATGGACTGAAGAAGGACTGAGGCTTAAATGCTGTGGGCATGATTGCACTAGAGTGATTGCAGGTGTTGTCAGGTAGGGGGGGAGGAGCCAGACACACCCACTCAACCTCAGACTGTGACATGCAGATTTTCATGGGATTTCATCTTCCCTGTGTTGGCAGGCTGAGAGGAGACCACTTTATATATGTTAAAACAAGAAAAAACTTGTTTTTCATAATAGGTCCCCTTTAAGACATAACGTAGGCGGTAGGCCTATTTTGAACATGAACTGAACCACTGCATTTGCAGAAATATTTTCCCCTAATATTGTTTTATAATGTGCCAAATAAAAATAAATAAACAAAATTAATATTTTTTTAATTCTTTCTCTATCAGTTTAACAGAAAACATGGTTCAGCCGGGGAGATGCTGCTATCCTCAATCGATCAGCAATGTCACATCTTGTTTCATCTTCTGTCGCATTTTTTCTCTAGATTTTTGCTTGTGATCCTGTAAAATATGAGGATATGCTGCTCTGGATTCTTTTCATTTTTTCATTCATTTGACTGACTGCATCTTTTATTTTGGCGGGCCGGAAGTCACACTTTTGGAATGCAAGAAAATTCAGTTGGTTTTCAAAATAAAACTGCTTTCTGTGGGTGCGACTCGCTCCCGGTATCAAAATCACAGCACAAGCAGAAGGAACACGGACTGTATTTTGGTTGTTATTACTTGTTAATAATTACGATGGGGGGTAAATGTTGTCCCCACCGAGGATAAAAATTATTCAGCAGAGGGTAGGACGTGTAAACCAGAGGGGGAAAATCCCCACCATCCCCACCGGCAAATCGCATAACTCACAAACAATAATCTGCCTTGGTTGGAGTATTATTGACGACATTGCTCCCAGCGAGGTGACGGGGATCCCTGCTAAAGAGAAACCTCCCTGAAGATGCTGCACCGGTCAGAGCTGAAACAAGAGACGAAGAGCTGAACGCAGGTGGAAAACCAACTCACAGGTTCATTATGACATTTATAAAGAGAGACTGAGCGGACCAGACTGGAATCAGGACAAAGACGGATTCAGGGAAAACCATGGACATTTTCTCTGAGTTGTTTTTAGACGACAAACCCCAGTTTCAGTTACTGGCTCAGGTCTTAACTCCTGTTTGAATCACGTCAGCTTCAATCACAGCGACATGAGTAAATAACATGGAGATAATAGTAAAAACAGGAGCAGTTTAGCTGTGTAAGATATATTTCTATGTGGAATCTCTCTAAGGTTTAGTGGAGAACATTATTTGTGATGAGTTTTCCTGTTCTTCATTTCGCAACATTACTGATGTTCCCGTCTTTCTTCCCCCCTCTTGGGAAGAAAGTAAAACTTGGAGCAGGACTGGACAACCGTGGTCCCCGAGGTTGGCTGTCCAGATGTTTGTCCAGATGTTTGGGCACCACGGTTTACTTACACACAGGTGGCTGTGTGGAGGCAAACGTTGTTTGAGCTTGCGTGTGTGTTGAAGAAGTGAATATATAAATAGCAGCCGGATGTTAATGTTTGTTTATTTTTGGTTTACAAGTGACAAAGAAGCAATACGTGCATGAACACTGTAAGTAATAAAAAGACATTGGGAACTGTAGGAGCCATTTTTTATGTTGTGCAGGTATTTGCTTTTCCACTGGGGGGGGCAGTATGATTTCAGTTACTTTCTTTTACCCCAACCCTTGCCCCAGCTGCTGTTGATCAGAAGTATTGATTAGACAATAGAGACCCTTTTTGTTCCGTCAATTTACCTTTTTTTTAAAAGATATTACTTTTGCAACCTTTCCTTTTTATTCACTCTGGAGTCGAGTCAAGAACAAACCATCCCAAACCACCATCAGGTGACAAGTTTTGTTTTTTGAGTAGTCACCACAGGAACGTTGGAAACAGCTCGTATTTGCACACGTCACAAATTAACTCTAATCACAGCCATTGTGGTTCCTTTGATAGGCAAATGGTCACTACAAATGTTAAAGTCAATAAAATGTGCTGCAAGTTTATGCTGAAGCTTCATGAGCATCATTGTCTGCATCACATCTGTCATTTGGTTCCAGCGTCTGTCTCTGTCCACGTACGTCCACAACCACAAGAACCTGCAGGAGGTCCAGAAGCGTCTCATCTTGACCTTACTGCTGCTGGTCTCCAGTTGAATTCTGGCGTCTAAAGATCAGCATCACGATGGCGGCTGATGCTGGACCAGGTGAGTTTATAATGCTAAAACCAAGATGCTGATTTGCTCAGAGGGTCTCCGCAGGGTTTTAAAACTTAATAAAAGGTGATAAATCAAAATGTCCAATTTTAAGGCCATTAAAAATGTAAAATTTGGTTTTAGGGATATTATTTTTTGAGAAATGGGTATTCTTGCTGTTTACTTGCTGTCTCTCTCGGCTCAGAGGGGATAAGCAGGCTAACTGCTGGATCCTCTCTCTCGCCCTCTGCTGGCCGTGGGTCAGTGTGAGTTTGGTCGTGAACTTTTTGCTGCCTCTGTTTGTTTGTGAACGTGACTTTGGAGAGTTGATCTGCTGTCATTTCTGGATCAAGCTGTGACTTGTGATTCACTTGCTCGTTTTCAACACAGCTCTGCTCCATTTTATTGGAGCTTGGAGCGGAAGTCCAGCTCACGGAGGTCGAACGACTGCTGACAAAGGTTGAAAAACTGCTCAAGGAGGTTCAGTGACTGTTCATGTCTTTCTTCCACGTGGCTGAGCTTATCTGACAGTAGCTGGATTTTACAACAAAGCACATCTGAAGTGAGTGCTTCTCTGGTTGTGTTTTTAACTATAGATATTAACTCCTGTATCTTTTCACCAGGTTTACGTTCATAACTATGGAAGTTATTCGTCTCCTCTGAGGAGAGGCCAGTGGGAGAAGCGGTTATGTCTTACATGTCAGCTAGTTTTGAGAACGCATTGGCACCTGGCCTGAAGAGGTCTGACCCAAACATTATACTATATGTGAAATAAATAATATCAATAAAGGGACAGCTTAAAGGGAAAGTTCGTTTTTTTACAACCTGGACCTTATTTCTGGCATTTTTTATGGTTGTATACTCACCCAGGCAAGTTTGGTGTCATTTGGAGTCCTTCGGAAGATATTAGGAGTTTTTTTGCGAGCCGCTTCTCCATATAACGGTAGTGAACGGGGCACAGCGGGACACAGACGATGCAGCGTCTAAATAACACATGATTGATTTCTTTTATGAATCACTAGATCTGCTTCCAGGACCTGTTGTCTACATCCGGGGCTGTGTGTGTAACAAATAAATCCGTTTGTAAACAAGACCTCTGAACTCATGACGTCATCTCTGTGCGCGCACTCTGTCCTCCGTTCAGTGAGCTCTTCGGCCGTATACTCCGGCTCAAAACGGTAAGGACGTCCATCATATTCAAAGTCGTCGTCCACAACCTCAGAATTTGACAAATATTCAGACATGTTTCAAATAACTATCAGTAAACTAACAGTAGCGAACTCCAGCTGTACACGGAGCTGTGTCTGGGACGCGCGCACAGAGATGACGTCATGAGTTCAGAGGTCTTGTTTACAAACTGATTTATTTGTTACACACACAGCCCCGGATGTAGACAACAGGTCCTGGAAGATGTACAGAAGCAGATCTAGTGATTCATAAAAGAAATGAGCGAGTTTCGCGGCAATCATGTGTTATTTAGACGCTTTAGACTAATATCTACCGAAGGACTCCAAATGACACCAAACTTTTCTGGGTGAGTATACGACCATAAAAAATACCAGAAATAAGGTCCAGGTTGTAAAAAAACGAACTTTCCCTTTAAGGAGATATCTAAACTCCTGTTGTTACAAATGCACAGTTGAAGCTTCAACCTACGATTTACACACTAACACTAAACTGCAGGTGCTAATATAACCAAACTTTGTTACCAAAGTGATACTGTCACACTTGTGAGTAGGTTTAGTCAGTTAACACTACAATAACATTTTTACAGTGCAATAAGTGCAATAGCACTACAATGCTTATATTTCAGAGAAGTTGGGGTATCAATTACCGTACAAAACTATAATTAAAAAGTAAATAAATATATTATTATTATAACAAGGATGATGATGATGATGATGATGATGATGATGATGATTACTATTATTGTTAGTATACTATACTATTATTATTATTATTATTATTATTATTATTATTATTATTATAGAAAATAGATGGATGGGTGGATGAATGGGATGCCTGGGTCTGGGGCTCTCCGTTGTCGGGCTGCGCGGGTGTCGCCCTGTTGTGTGTGTGTGTGTTGTTGTGGGGTTCCCTCTCTCCGGTGCCCGTGCAGCTGGGCTCCTTTGGTTCTGGGGGGCCGCTTTCGTAGGGGCGGGGGCACCTGCCTGCGTCGGCGGGCAGGCTGGCCCCCACCCGGGTAACTGTTTGAAGCTTTTCTGTCAGGGTTCAAAATATGGCTTAGTGGTTAGCACTGTTGCCTCACAGCAAGAAGGTCCCCGGTTCGACTCCCAGGCCCAGCAGGTCTTTCTGTGTGGAGTTTGCATGTTCTCCCCGTGCTTGCGTGGGTTTTCTCCGGGTACTCCAGCTTCCTCCCACAGTCCAAAAACATGCATTTTAGGTTAATTGATGATTCTAAAATTGCCCGTAGGTGTGAGCGTGAGTGTTGTTGTGAGCATGGTTTGTGTGTTTCTATGTGGCCCTGTGATGGACTGGTGACCTGTCCAGGGTGTAACCCCTGCCTCTCACCTGAAATGAGCTGGGATAGGCTCCAGTAGACCCCCGTGACCCCGCAAGGGATAAAGCGGGTAAGATAATGGATGGATGGATGGATATATATATATATATATATATATATATATATATATATATATATATATATATATATATATATACACACATACAGTTTAATAAACAATTCTTAGATTTATTAAATCCACTTAAAATATTTTTTTATATATATATATATATATATATATATATATAAAGTCCGATTTTCACATCATTTGAACAGGTACAGGAAAAATACAACATTCCAAGCTCACAGTTTCACAAATATTTACAGATAAGGAGTTTTATTAACTAGAATAATCCATAATGTCCCATCCATCCATTTTCTATATGCAAAGGATACTGTATCCTTTGCAAGGTCACGGGGGTCTGCTGGCCCTGCCCCTTCTCAACCTTTCCCCGACCCTGCACCCCAACCGTGGACTTGCTGATTGGGCCGGAGCTTCGGGAGCTGCGTGCTGACCTGCAGTCCCCACCCCCGGTCATCCCGCTGCTGCTTCCACCTGCCTGCTGTGCTGTTGCCGTCCCTGACCCCCCAGTCTGGCCCTCGGCAGGAGGGTCCCCCCTTATGAGCCTGGTCCTGGTCCAGGTTTCTTCCTCCTAAAGGGGAGTTTTTCTTGCCACTGTTTGGCTTAAGGTTTTTCTCCCACTAGGGGAGTTTTTACCTGCCATTGTTTATGTAATAATTGCTCGGGGGTTTATGTTTATGTTCTGGATCTCTGGAAAGCGTCTAGAGACAACTTTTGTTGTATTAGACGCTATATAAATAAAATTGAATTGAATTGAATTAAATTGGTTCAGTTATTAGAGAGTTATTAATAATTGTCTTACGGTAGTTATTAATAATAAGTAAAGAAAATTATTCAAAATGAATAAATCAAAACGGAGCACCACCTGAATGATCAGGAACACAGGCGTTACAGAATAACAGTGAAGGAAGGAGTCCGAGCTCAGACCTTTACAACCAGCACATGTGACAAATATGTATAAAATACACGTAAACAACTTATTGTTTTCAACTTTTTTTCGTTTTTTCTTGTTTTAACATAAACCATTGGTGGTTTGTGTTATAAGACATTTAGAGCTAAAGAAAATCAAAATGTTATATTTATATATGCATATATTTTCCTTTTGTCTTTTATTATTCCTTCCTAATTCTAGATTTCTTAGTCTTTGGGGTATGTATACATATGTGTATACATATATATCTAGGTAAATTAAAAATCTGCTTTGTCTATCCATTTTTCATTCTGAGCAGCATAGGTTGATTTTCTCACTTTAGACACATTTGAAGTTGTCATACAAGTATGAGTCTTGAATATTTGTGACCACTGCAGATAAGATATTTCTCTAGAAGATAACTCTCATGAAAAGACGAACCAGGATTTTTTCTGACTTTCCTTTATCTCATCAAGAAACTTTTGTATAATTTCATTTCACTTTTGTGAGTTTTCTGCAGCTTCTCTTTTTCCTTCTCATTCTTTACTTCTTTCATTTGGCTGTCATGTTTCGTCAGTAAATCCTTGAATTTTTCAGGAGCTATCTCTCAGGATTCTCTGGAGGGTTGTGAGTTCTTGCGAGATGTGGTAGGATCGCGAGGAAAAACCACGAGGCAGCAGCAATCAATGACGAGCTGAAAAAAATTTCTGTTCTCAAACAAATACTTGGGAATTAGTGCATTGAGGAACAGCGCTGCGTGTCTCCACCAGTGTTGTGCTAGTTTCTGAAAAATAGTAACTAGTTACCGTTACTAGTTACTTCATTAAAAAGTAACTCAGTTACTTAGACCAAAAAGTAATGCGTTACTATGAAAAGTAACTATTGAGTTACTTTAAATAAAAACATTATTTTAAATTGTCCCATTAATGCCCCTCTAGCTTCATTTCAGCAGGTTCTGTATGGATTTACATTGTGCATCGTGTTCTGCATTCTGATTGGCTAAACAGTCTCCCCGCTTCTTCACTTCCTGTATCAATAACGTTGGTTGCTTAGCAACAAGCTGAGAACGACCAATGAGCTTCAGCAGCAGCTCAAGAACCTTTGATGAATCGTTCATTACAGTCTCAGATATAATCCATGGTGTCGGTTTATAAGAATCTTTTTGCCCAGAAGAAAAAAGAGCGACAAAACAACCCATAACTATTTTCTTCTCTCTAAAACACACCTGCGCCGCGGCTTTAGGAGAAAAAGTCGGGATGCAGCGGCTCAGAAGAGCAGTGGAATACGTGCGAGGCGGGGCTGATCTCCGCAATTTGAACCTTCTATAATAATTGTAAAAAGAATTTCACTTATCACAGGTTCTTTTTGGAACATAGCCCCTGCGAAAAACCAGGGATTGCTGTAATTCCACGTTGCGAAACTCGCCTTCTCTTGGCTCGCCATGACCGTCATGTTTTTGAATGCACACACACACACACACACACACACACACACACACACACACACACACACACACACACACACACACACACACACACACACACACACTACGTTTCCTCTGGTCTCCGCGGGGAAAAAAAAGCTTCACTGTAGCCAGAAATAACGGAGTAACGGACAGTTTGGTAACGGTAATTGCGTGACTGAATTTAAAAAGTAATGTGTTAGAGTAGGCTATTAGTTACCGCAAAACTAACAGCGTTGCTGTAACCCGTCTCCACACCCGCTGCGTCTCCAAACATCCGCAAATACAACGTTGATGAATGCAATAGTGAAAACGGTCAAGCAGCTAAATAAACTTCAGAATATTTTTTTGAGGTGAAGGATTCTGTTTTACTAGTCAGGAGGATACAATGTGGTCCTATATGCTGATCGTTAAGTTAATTTCTCCTTTCGTCCATCTTTCACATTTAATAAAAACAATACATTTCCTCATTATTCTCTCACCAAGACTACTTCTTAATTAGTTCCAGTCTTATTTACATGAAAAAGGGTCATTGAAGTATATTTATCATCTTAGTTTTTCATTATAACACACATAACGCACAAGCAGCAGGGAATGTGAAAATGCGCTGATAGTGATCGGTGATCAGGGACGGACTGGGACTAAAAAACGGCCCTGGACTTTGACTAGGCCCGGCCCAAAGCAATCAGCGCGCGGAAACTCAACAAAAATAACGCCTGGCATGAGTGTCACAATACTTAATTGTGGCTCATGATACTATACCATCCAAATTATAGCAATAGCACTGATGTACTAGATGTTGTGTTAAGAACATAGTATTCTAGTTTAACTTGAATACTCTCACATAGAAATGAAGGTCTCCCTGCAGTCCCTCTGGTTGAACCAATACAAAACAGGTATCTGAAATACACAACACTGTATGAGTTATGATAAATCACAATGTAAAGAGGCTGTAAATATACAGTTTAACTTGAATACTCACATAGAAATGAAGGTTGAATACTAACCTATAAAAACAAACCAATGCCATTTTTCTCAATGTTTAGGGATAAGGAGTTTCTTCAACAGGTCACTTTTTTCTGCAACTCTGTCATTGTCAAGGGACATGAGGATCTTTCTCTGTGGTCATAAGCATGAATGCTTCCAGGTGTTCTTGTGACTGTGTGCTCCCCCCTGTTGTGCAACTCAGGTAGCTAAGCTGATCAGTTATCGAAGGCTTATTAATAATTTTATTCAAAAATTATTAATAATTAATAAAGTTGACTATTTATCAAATTGAATGACCAATATGATAAATAAAATCCTCGGGGCACCACCCTAGGCCTTAATCTAGGGAATGATAACTTAACAGCAGAATATCAGTCTCAAAGTAATTACTATACCCAGTTATTAGTTGAAGGAGCGAGATCCGAACACACACTTCGTCACCCAGCCTTGGCGGCAGATATGCACAGAATAAACAGAGACGACTTTTGTGATCAGAAATTTATTCACATTAGTGTCAAACCGTTGGTAAGCAACACTCATAAATTCTGATCGTTTAATCACACAAAAAGACATACAAAATCATGAGATAAAAGGAGGGGTTCTTGGGATCCTCCGGGCGGAGACTGGTGTGTGTGTGTGGATGTGTGTGTGTGGGTGTGTGCGTGTATGCGTCAGAGCAGCTTACGCTGCGCGTCACGCGGTCTGGGGGCGGGTCACGCTGCGGTACGTGAGCACGTTGCCAGAAGGGGCGTGCTACGTCGCGCTACGTGAACACGCCTCCCGGAAGGCGACCCACGGCCGTACAGCCGTGAGGGAAATGTGACGGAAAGCGCAACAGATCACGGATAAACAACGGTGAAACACCACGTGGATCTGACGCGCAACCGGGTTTAGTGAAGAGAGGGGGGGGGCGGAGGAGCGGGTCAGCGGACCGCGCTCGGACGTCGCACCAACGTGCCTGCGGGATCTCTGACGCGTCACACAGATGCGCGGCTGCAGGTGGTCACACCGCAGCCGGGGGTTTCAAAGGGGGTTTGTGAGCTCTAACGGCCGGTTCGGTAGATCGGCCGCAGGTCCCACTCGAGCCGGGTCGGGAGTGAAACCCACCCGCTCCGAGATACAGTCGGGAGCCGCGGTCCGATCACTCGGCGGTGAAAGCTCACGTACACAGGCGTTCAATACAATCAACACGTCACACAATGCATAACTCAATAAACAGGGTCAAAACAACCGAAATAAACTTCAAACTAAATCTGCCCAGACACTAATTGGCCTCTTACTTTGCGGTAGATGGGAGAACAGCCGCTCTGTTTGAGGAGGAGGAGGAGGACAGTTGTTCCAGCCCGTTGCAATATAACGCTCCTTGCACGCACCCGGGGGGGGGGGGGGGACTCCGTCTCGCCCCGTCCGACTCTGGGGAGAGGAAAACAGGCAGGATTGCAGGACCGGCGACCCTATTACCAGCTTGGGCGATCTCCAGTGGTCCTTTGTGGCGGTCGGCGTCGGGCCCCGATGTCGGGATGCTCCGGGAAAGACCGTTTTACCGCGGTGGCGTCCACTGAGTCGGCTGGCAGGATGCCCGGGGCAGATGCTGCGCTGGTTGGATGTGGGAGTCGGGTTAGGAAAATTGCACCTCCGCCAGCAGGCAAAAAGGCCGGGCAGATGAAAAAGTGAAAAAGGGAAAAATAAAAAGAGAAGAAAACTTGGAGAAAAACTCCAAGTTTTGGCCTGATGCCAAAAAAAATGAGGAGTGGCAACGGAAAAACGGAAAAAGCAGAGAAACGAAGAAAAAAGCCAAGAGCATCAGGTGGTTGCTCCTTTTGTAGTCTCTTTGGGGGTGGGACTGATCACAGGCAATGCCAACCAATCCCCCGGCTGGTTTAGGCCTGGCGCTCGGGCTCCGGGTGTCTGACCCCCCCAGGTGCCGTAACCGCCAGGGGGTCTGTTCCTGGCAGAAATCCTGCTGGTTCGCTTTTTTGACCCCCCTCTAGGTGTCATAAACCTGAGTTCTGTTTCCGTGGGCGCCCTTTTGATCTGGGGCCGTATCGTGGGTCATATGCAGGCCATTTCGAACCAGGCCACAAGGGTTATAAATTGGCCTGAGCGAGAAGATAGCAGCAGGGCCATAACTCTGCTTTTTCAGGAAGGAGGCCTGGTCTGGCTTTGCTGGAATTTGATGACAATGTAATGTTCCTCCGATCGCACACGTCATGGATTCATCATTTTCATATTTTCACATGGGCTGAGCCCAACACCCCTCACAAAAGAAAAACAGAGAAACATATTTTCTCATCAACAAAACATGTTATTTAATTGTCTGAAAGATGGTTCAAATGTTATTTAATTGTCTGAAAAATGGTTCAAATATGTTATTTTGTTACTTGGAAAATTTTAAATATGTTTTGTTGATGAGAAAATATGTTTCTCTATTTTTCTTATTTTTGTGAGGGGGATATATATTGTTTTTCGGCACTACCTTGTTCTCTATAGCTGATATAACATGAATTACTCCTATGTGGGATCAATAAAGTTCTTATTTTTACCATCTGAGAAAATTAAATATATTATATTTGGTGCCTAACTGTTTCCAACAATCTTTTTCATGTGGGAAGTCCATGTTGTGCACCTTTCCAAAAAGACACATGTTTGCAGCACCAATCATTTCTGTATTCATTCGGATTTTTGATCGATTTCTTTTTATGTTTTGAAGATAAGTTTAAAAATAAAACCGGGTTAGACTTTAGCCAAAACGAGGCGTAGTTTAACAGAAAAACACAGAAAAACTCCCACAGGGAACTCAGAACTTCTTCACAAATAACTTAAAAATCACAGAGAGGAAAAAAAACACCAGCAAACTAACAAACAAAGCAACAAAGCTCACAGAGTTAACAAAACGAGCAATGAACAACTGGCAGCCCCGCTCCTTAACCTCTCCTCCTGACGAGCTGCAGGTGGTTTAAAGATGATTTATGGTTCTGCGTTAAATCGACGCAGAGCCTACGGCGTAGGTTACGCAGCGACGCGCACTGTACGTCGCCGCGAAACCTACGCCGTAGGCTCTGCGTCGATTTAACGCGGAACCATAAATCAGGCTTCACAGCGCGACTCACTGTTCGCCGCGCAGCACCTCGCCACGCCGACTCCGCGCTCATATATTTAATACATTTATAAAGCCCATATATTTATAAAGCCCCGCCTGGCCGAGCCCTAATGCTGTGGCCGGCCGCCGGCCGTCCTGGAATACCGGCCGTTCTGTGATTCTCCAGATCACACAGATGGCCAGTCCGCCCCTGTCGGTGATCGATTTGTGATTGATTTGGTTTCAGAACCGGACAGCTCCTCCAAAGAGCTTCTAAAAGAGCGAAACTAAAGAACGGTGTTAAGAAGTCATCTGGGAAACACCCGTATCTTAGGACCCCTTCTTAGTTGAAACCTTCTTTGAACCTCTCTTAAATCCTTAAGAGAGGTCGGATCTGGGAAACCCGGCCATTGTCTTACTACAAGAAACGCATTTAGTTAAAGCTTCAGCAGATGCATTGGCCATGGCACAGTTTCTGCATGTTTTCTCAGCCTCTTACAACACCAGACAAAGGGGGGTAGCGATTCTCATTAATAAGAGAGTACATTTTACGGTAAAAGACACACACATTGACTCAGAGGGTAGATATATAATACTAGTCTTGCAAATTCAAAGCTTGAATGTATGTATTTCTAATGTATATGGTCCAAATGTTGATGACTCTTCGTTTTTTCACTCTTTTTTCACCTCACTTTCTGCTCACCTAGACAACACAGTCATCATCGGAGGAGACTTCAACATGGTTCTGGACCCTGGAGTGGACAGGCTCAGTAATGCAGGCGGACACAGGAGTTGGCAGTCAGCAAGTATTGTTAAGCAATATATGAATGATCTGGGTCTGTGCGATACATGGTGTTCTCTCCACCCAACCCCCAAGGACTACACTTTTTTCTCAGCTGTTCATCACTTATACTCTTATTTTTTAGTCAGCAGCTCTCTGATGAGAGTTATCTCAGAATCCCAAATCCACCCAATCATTATTAGCGATCACGCACCAGTTTCTTTCACTCTGGGGAAGAGGGGGAGCGTATCATCCTCCAAGAATTGGAGATTTAATACATCATTGCTTAAAGATCCCGACTTTATTATTTTTTTTAAGAAAGAATGGGAGATATTTTTGCAAAATAACGATCAGCCGGAAACATCAGAACTATATTCATCACAAATTGAACCACCTGACCAATCCATCAATCAGTTTCTTGGAGAAATTAATCTGCTGAAGTTACATCAGGACAGTGGTGTCAAAATTTGTCAAAAATGTGTTACTTAAGTAGAAGTATAGATACTGCAGTTTAAAAATACTCTGGTAAAAGTTGAAGTATCAACTTGACCTATTTACTCAAGTAAAAGTAAAAAGTATGTGATCCAAAAACTACTTAAAGTTTAAAAGTATAAAGTAACTTTTGAAAAAAAAAACAGCCAGATGCCACTATATGAATTGAAAGCTCAATTTAAACACTGATTAGTTCTACAAGTGGCCCAAGATACAACACAATCATTAACCCATTACTGTCAAAGACAAAGTCACTCAAGGGGCATGTTCTTTCTCAAATTTTATTGTATTCAAAACCGGGCCCAGGTTGGAAAAACAACAACTAAGTTTCAACATTTTCTCTAGAGACAGCGAGAGAGAGAGAGAGAGAGAGAGAGAGAGAGATTTTTTTTTAGATTTTTACAAAAACACTTTATTTACATTTTTGTAAATTTACAGGCGTTTCACATTAGAATGATACGTGGAACATTTAAAACAGATTAAAATAAATTAGTCCCTTAAAAACTGTGCAAATAGCAGCTCATTGTTTTTTACAGAACATAAAATATCCTCCCAACACCAACAATCTTTAAAATCATCCACGTTGCCAATGTTTTTGCAATACCTAAAATCTAAAACAAGCCTGGCTCTGACATTGGTTAAAAACACTTCTCTGGCCCCCTGCCCTTCTCTGTTTTCAACCCTGTTCTTCCTGCTCACATATATGGCCATCTTTGCTTCACCTGTTAAAAAGTTTAGGAGCTGCCACTTCTGTCTTTCTTTCCGCCTGTAGCCAGCTCCCATGATAAAAACTTCTTTACTAAAAGCCACGTTAAAAAGACTAAAAACCATGGTTAAAAGAGAGAAGAAACTAGTAAGTCTCAAACACTCTGTAAAAACATGGAAAACAGTCTCTTTAAGATCACAGTAAGAACATTTGCTTGAAACGGCAGGGTTAAGAACGGAGATAAAAGCATTAGAAGCAACAGCACCATGTAAAATCCTCCACTGGAGATCACCAGCTCGTTTTTTGAGGGGAGGTTTGTATAAGACCCTCCACTGTGCAGTCCTGTCCATTTTTTTCGTCCATACAGTGGAGGGTCTGTTGCTCAGTCCGACCTTGTGGATGCTTTTTACACAGTTCGCGTAAAAAGTTTTTTTATCCGCTCTGTGCAGCGTCATCTTCTTCTCATCGGTTGTCTTTAGTAGGGGGCCGGTCAGCTCTCCCAGCCCCGGGCTCAGGATGATGTCAGGGAAGGGGTCTGCAGGGTCGGGTTTCTTTGTTTTGGCACAGTAGTCCACCAGGAGACGCCTCTCTTCTCCTGAAACCCTCTGGGCCCACAGCTCCAGGATCCTCCGGGCCACCCGACCGGACTGCAGCCCCAGCAAAGAGCCCAGGGCTCGGGCATCGCTCAGCGCCGGCCCCACTGCATCCACCAGCTGCCCCAGAGTGTGGGTGCCAGACTGGACCAGTGCCGCCGTCAGTCCTGGTGTCGTGTTGTTGCTGACGTCCAGTCTGGCTCCGTGGATCAGTGGTTCTCTCAACAACCAGTGCAGAGAGTCGGCTGTGGGACATCTGTTCTTAATAAAAAGAGCCCAAGACTTAAAAACACCTTGATAAAACGGAGGTAACCCATTTAATTTTAAAAATTTAGAATCAGTTAAAAACAGAACATCATCCAACCCCAGGTTATTGGCACGTCTAAGGATGCAGCTGGTCACGTCTCTCCACACCAGATCCGCCGGACCTGTGAGGTATCTCTGTACAAACTGGATTCTAAACGTGGCGGTCCGGCTGGCCAGGTGGACGAGGCCCTGTCCCCCCTCCTCCCTGGCTAAAAACAGCACCCCTTGTGGCACCCAGTGCAGACCCCCCCAGAAAGAAATCCACCATCTTCCTCTGGATTTCAGTCAACAGGCCAGAGGGGGGGTCTATACAGTTTAATCTGTGCCACAACTGGGATGCCACAAGGTTGTTTAAAACCAACACTCTTCCTCTAAAAGACATGTGAGGGAGTAGCCATTTCCATTTGGCCATTTTTCCTTCTATCTTTTCAGTGACGGTCTCCCAGTTTTTTTTTACATTGTTCTCGTCCCCCAAGAACACTCCCAGGTATTTTAAACCTCCTTTCTTCCATTCGAGGTTCTGGGGGAGAGCCGGGAGACCGCCACGCCACTCACCTACAGCGAGGGCTTCACTTTTCTTCCAGTTTACCCTCGCTGCAGAAGCTGTACTAAAATCCCTCACAATGTCGACTAAAAGGTCTGCGTCTCTCCGGCCTCCAATAAAAACAATGAGATCATCCGCATACGCTGATAAAATCATGTTCCCATTAAAACCCGGTAAAAACAAACCCTGTAGGCTAGAGCGTAATCTATGGAGGAGGGGTTCCAGGGAGAGTGCATAGAGCATCCCAGACAGAGCACAGCCCTGCCTGACACCCCTACACACCCTAAAAGGAGCACACAGACCGCCGTTCAGCTTCAACACACCCTCAGCATCACTGTACAGCACCTTGATCTTAGCTATGAAACCAGCGCTGAACCCAAACTTCTCCATTACTGTCCAGAGGAAGCTGTGTTCAACGCGGTCAAAAGCCTTCTCCTGATCTAGAGAAATCAGACCAGTATCTAAACCCAATGAACTGGAGACATCCAAAACATCCCGAATCAGGTGGACATTGTCCACCATGGACCTGCCGGGTACACAGTAGGTCTGGTCCCGGTGGATGACCTGCTCCATAGCCCTCCCCAGCCTGGAGGCCAGTACTTTGGACAGAATCTTGTAATCCACACAGAGCAACGACACGGGGCGCCAGTTCCGGATGTCCCGCAGGTCCCCCTTCTTTGGGAGCAGTGTGAGGACTGCTCTTCTGCAGGACACCGGCATGGAGCCAGAGGCCAGACACTCATTAAAAACAGCTAGGACATCCTCAGCGAGGATGTCCCAGTACGCCCTGTAGAACTCTGTGGTGAGTCCATCTATCCCTGGAGCCCGCCGTCCCTGCATTCCCTGCAGGGCGGCGGTTAGCTCTTTCATCTCCAGGGGGGCTTCCAGCTGTGAGTTGGTCCTGTCGGGGACCTGAGGCAGTCCGTTGCAGAACCCCTCTAGGAGAGCTCGCTCTTCCTTGTATTCACTTTGGTACAACTGGGAATAAAAACTCACAGCGTGGTGTCTTATCTGGCTTGGCTCCATGAGTTCCTGCCCCGCGTCAGATAGCAGTGTGTGGATTACCTTCTTCTGTCCGTTCCTTTTCTCCAGGCTGAAGAAAAAGCTAGAGGGAGCATCCATCTCCCTAATGTTCTGAAACCGGGACCTGACCAGTGCACCCTGTACTTTCCTGTCTAACAGGTCCGCTAACGCCATTTTTTTGACTTTGAGGTTTTCAATATAACCTCGATTTCCTGTGGACTCACTTAAGCGTTCTAGATCCACTATGTCGGTCTCCAGATCCCTCATAGATCTGGTGATGTCTCTTGTGACATTGAGGGTGTGTTGTTGACACAGGAGTCTGATTTGAGTCTTACCATGGTCCCACCACTGCCTAAGACTACTAAAATCACCCTTCCTCTGTCTAAAAACATCCCAGAAAAAAATAAAAGCCTCCCTAAAACTCTTATCAAGTGTTAAAACTGAATTAAAATGCCAATATGCACTTTTCGGTAAAAAATTCCTAATAAAAACATTACATAAAAGCAGCGAATGATCAGTAAAACCAACAGGTAAAATGTCACACCGTTTAAATACATTAAAATGATGTTTAAAACAATAAATACGGTCCAGCCTGGCTAAAGAGACCCTACCCTCTCTAAGGTGGGACCAGGTGTACTGCCTGCAGTCTGCATGCATCCTTCTCCATACGTCCGCCAGGCCGTGGGAGTGGACCAGCTGCTTTAAGACGCGCTGTGAGGCTGGATGAGGTTCTGTATGGTTGCGATCTATAGTCGCGTCTTCTGTACAGTTAAAATCCCCACCCAAGAATAAAAAATCCTCCGAAGCGCAGCTATCTAAAACACCATTTATGCGTTGTAAAAACTGCTTCCTCTCTGCACCGGTTGCTGGAGCATACACATTAATAAAAACAGCTTTAAAATGGCCGAACTGAGCTTTTAGCATCAACAACCTCCCCTCGACAAGCTGCTGGACCTCCAGTGAGTTAGGATTAAAAGCCCTGGAGAGGAGGAAGCCCACTCCTCCACTTAAAGGGGTGTTGTGGCTTAAAATGGCCTCCCCCTCCCACTCCCTCCTCCAGTCTGTCTCATTTTTAAAATCACTATGAGTTTCTTGTAAAAAGAGGACGTCAGTTTTTTTAATTCTGGCTGTTTGGTATATTGCTTCTCTTTTTTTTGCTTCCCTTGCACCGTTAACATTTAAAACTCCCACTTTAAAAACATCCATGTTAAATGAGATGATAAAAACAAGTGTAAAAACTAATAAATTAATTAAAACACTTATCCTTCTCATCATCATTTATTTGTTTTTTTGCTTTCAGCACCAGTTTTTTTAATCTAAAAATTTCCTGTGTCGTGAGTCCAGACTTATCTTTGTTGGCCATATGAAGCCTGGCCGAAGAACAAAATAAGTTTAGATCAGGAAACCCATCTTCAATTTTCACATTATGTTGGTTTTTTGTTTGTTGAAGGAAGATCTTTATTTTTCCTGCTGTGTATAATTTTCTCCTTTGACTGCTGCTGAGCGTCGCCACCTCACTGTCCGTGCTCCATTCCTCGCTGTCCTCATCACTGAGTGTTTTCTGTGATTCTGTTTTTCCCACTTTTGTCTTTGTCACTTGTATTTTTCGTTTTTCTTCTCCTCTTAGCTGCTGCCCTTAAATTCACTCCTTCTGCCACTCCCTCCATTTCTACTTCCTCCACTTGTTCTGCCCATGATCCTCTATTTTCACCATTGTCCTGCTCAAAGTCTCCTCCTGCTTTTTCTGACTTCTCACTCTCCTGTCCTTCACCTGCCTGCTCCTCTTCCTCACCAGTCATCTCCACCTGTCCATTCTTTTTTTCTGTCTCCTTTAAATTTTTATCACACACGCTCTCCATTTATCACCCTTTCCTCATCTCCCACCTCTTTTCCTCCTGTCTCATCCACACTCTGTCCTGCCTCCTCTACCTCTCCTCCTCCTGCCTCATCCACCTTTTTTTCTCCTGCCGTCTCCTTCTCCTCATGTCCACCACACTCACTCACATCATTCACACAAACACCCGGTGTATGAACAGAACTCACCCCGTCGGGGTCGGACACAGCAGCGGATCCCCGCGTCATCATCCGCGCAGCAACGATCGGCCGCTCGGACGCCGCGGCCGCCACCGGGGGGGCCGGTGCTCCGGGGGGCGGCGCCCCGGGCAGGGGGGCCGGCGCCCCGGGGACCGGCGTCCCGGGCGGGGGGGGGGGGCACCCCCCCCGGGGAGCCCGCTACCACGGGGGCCGCCCCCCAGGCAGCGGCCCCCCGCTGCTCCGGCCCCGGCCGAGCAGCGGGAGTCTCTCCCGGGCCAGGCGGAGTCGGATCACCCCCGTCAGGACAAGAACGCACGGTGTGTCCCTCTTTGCCGCAGCCAAAGCACTTCATCACTGACGTGGTGGCAAAAATCACGTATTCATAATCATCTACTTTCACTTGGAAGCGAAGGTTTAACTCCTCGCTTCTGTTGTGAAGTATCATATAAAGCTGTCGACGGTGCGACACAACGTGTTTCATCAGAGGAGACTTACATCCAGACAGGATCTTCCTGACAGGTGAAACCACCTTGCCGTGTCTAGAAAGCTCTCTAATGATAAATTCATCAGTGATGAACGGAGGGATGTTGCTCAGGACTACCTTGGTCGCAGGCTGTGACAGCGGGAGCACCTGCACCAAACTCCCAGACACCGTGATTCCTGTCCCGACGACTTGGTTCACCTTCTCCACCTGGTCCAGGAAGATGACCACCGCGCCGTTCATCCGAGCGGCCGATCTGACACTGCTGTGTCCGACTTTCTCCCCTACAGCCAACCCGATCTCCTCCACGCTGCAGGGGAACCCAGTGCTGATTTTAATCCCATGTTTCCGCGTCAGGGATTTAAAATCCGCGCCGGCCATGGCGTCAGCCACGCCGGCGGCGAGACGCCGGAAACAAGGGATCAAAAAAAAGAAAAGAAAACCCCCAAACCCCTCAAAAGAAACTAAGTGTGAAACGGTGTGAAACTATACAAATAAACTATGTTAAATCAAAACCCATCACCATAAGAAAAAACGGAAAAAAAAGTAACTCAAACACTCGCACCTCCACCTGCTCACAGCTCACACTCCCAGCATGCACCGAGAGAGAGAGAGAGAGAGAGAGAGAGAGCTTTATTATCGTTTCTTCACATGTCAGACATACAAGGAATCGAGAGGACGTTTCCCACTTCCCTCGGTGAAACATATAAAGTGCTCAGGCACAGGCACAACAGATACAAATTTAAAAAAGATAAAGATAAAGATTTAAAAAAGAGTTCACATGAATAAATACAAATACAAATACAACACAACACAGACATTTACTGGAACTGAGTGCAAAAGGCTTTTTTTTTTTTTTGTGCAGTATGTAAAACAGTTTTATAAATATATATTAAAAACAGTGAGCAGTGAATTTAAAGTGACACAGTGGTGATATTAAAAGAGGCAGTTGTTTCTGTAGTCCTGAGTGTTCATGGGGGGGGGGGGGGGGGGGGGGCTTTTGGGGGGATTTCAGTTCAGTTCCCTGCCAGTCTGGAGGATCTGGAGGATCTGGCTGGGGGGAGTGAGGGGAGAGAATTTAGCATCCTGACAGCTTGGTATGCGAAGCTGTTACTGAGTCTGGTGGTGCGGCAACGGAGGCTCCTGTACCTTCTACCTGAGGGTAGGAGGCTGAACAGACTGTGTGCGGGGTGGCTGGTGTCGCTCGCAATCGCGATAGCTTTCCGGGTGAGGCGGGTGGTGTAAATGTCCTAGAGAGAGAGAGAGAGAGAGAGATTCTGCACAAACAGTAGTATGAGGTATTCATGTTCATCCCATCAAAAAGTAAACTTAAAATCTTCCTGCCTGAAAAATTCAGCACTGAACCCCATACCAGTCACAGCTGACAAGTCAAGACCAAAAACTTAAATGAGAATGAGCTCTACATCACTACATACAAATCCCTTAAAGGAGCATGAGGCTCCTTTAAGAAATGAGACTCATAGCGCCACGACGGCCATCGGGGGTACTGCAGCCAACAGTGAAGCCGGTACGGGAGAACGGGGAGAACGGGGAGAACGCGGAGAACGCGCATGCAGCGTCATTTGACGTCACACCCGCAGGACAGCGCGGGAAATTCGGGGCCCGAATTTCCTGCGCTGTTCTGTGGATGTGACGTCAAATGACGCTGCATGCGTGTTCTCCCCGTTCTCCCGTACCGGCTTCACTGTTGGCTGCAGTACCCCCGATGGCCGTCGTGGCGCTATGAGAGTCATCTTAAAGGAGCATGAGGCTCCTTTAAGAGCGCTTAACAAGCTCTGAAAATGGTACAGAGTAGGCTGAGTCTGATCAGACTACCAGAATGCTTTGTTGAGCCTCAAAAGAAGCTGATTCTCAAAGTTCTTGTGATCAATACGTGCCCTTCTTGGACGGAAGATCAGTCCCGCTACACTGAACAGTCTCTCACATGCAGCTGAGGCTGGGAGAGCAGTGTTGAGCCTCAGGGAAAGGTTGCAGATAGCTGGGAAAGTCTTAAGTGCATCCATGGTATCACCTGGGGAGCCAAGGTAAGTCTCCAGCTGTTTGGCATCTTCTTGGAAACTGGCTGATTGAAGAGGCTGTTTGATTGAAGAGTTTGATGTAGTCAAGGCCTAATGAATATGAGGAAAAGACAAAAACACTGACATTACAAGACTGAAAAATTGTACAATGCATTGCATTTCAGCCTCGAAGAAATTCTGGCGGACCGATCGGCGCCTCAGAAGGGGGAAGCAGTACTCTGCCGGCACCGTTTATGGTGCGGGTGGGGAGCTGTTGACCTCGACTGGGGACATCGTCGGACGGTGGAAGGAACACTTCGAGGATCTCCTCAACCCGACTGACATGCCTTCCACTGAGGAAGCAGAGAGTGGGGACTCTGGGCCGTGCTCATCCATCACCCAAGCCGAGGTCACTGAGGTGGTTCGTAAGCTCCTCAGTGGCACCGGGGGTGGATGAGATTCGCCCTGAGTACCTCAAGTCTCTGGATGTCGTAGGGCTGTCTTGGTTGACACGCCTCTGCGACATTGCATGGAGGAAGGGGACAGTACCGCTGGAGTGGAAAACCGGGGTGGTGGTCCCTCTGTTTAAAAAGGGGGACCGGAGAGTGTGTTCCAACTACAGGGGGATCACACTTCTCAGCCTCCCCGGGAAAGTCTACGCCAGGGTACTGGAGAGGAGATTACGGCCGATAGTCGAACCTCGGATTCAGGAGGAACAATGCGGTTTTCGTCCCGGTCGTGGAACACTGGACCAGCTCTACACCCTCCGCAGGGTGCTCGAGGGTTCATGGGAATTTGCCCAACCAGTCTACATGTGTTTTGTGGATCTGGAGAAGGCATTTGACCGTGTCCCTCGGGCCATTCTGTGGGGGGTGCTGAGTGAGTATGGAGTCCGGGGCCCTCTACTAAGGGCTGTCCGGTCTCTGTATGATCGAAGCAGGAGTTTGGTTCGCATTGCCGGCAGTAAGTCAGACTTGTTCCCGGTGCATGTTGGACTCCGGCAGGGCTGCCCTTTGTCACCGGTCCTGTTCATAATTTTTTTGGACAGGATTTCTAGGCGCAGCCAGGGGCTGGAGGGGATCCGGTTTGGGGACCTCAGGATTTCATCTCTGCTTTTTGCGGATGACGTTGTCCTGTTGGCTTCATCGGACCGGGACCTCCAGCATGCGCTGGGGCGGTTTGAGGCCGAGTGCGACGCGGCAGGGATGACAATCAGCACCTCCAAAACCGAGGCCATGGTTCTCCACCGGGAAAGGGTGGCGTGCCTTCTCCGGGTGGGTGGAGAAGTCCTGCCTCAGGTGGAGGAGTTCAAGTATCTCGGGATCTTGTTCAAGAGTGAGGGAATGATGGAGCGTGAGATTGACAGACGGATCGGTGCAGCGTGAGCGTTGAAGTCCCCCAGTAGAACAATGGAGTCCCCAGTTGGAGCACTATCCAGTACTCCTCCCAGGGACTCCAAGAAGGCCGGGTACTCCCCACTGCTGTTTGGCCCGTAGGCACAAACAACAGTGAGAGACCTTTTCCCGACCCAAAGGCGCAGGGAAGCAACCCTCTCGTTCACCGGGGTGAACTCCAACACATGGCGACTGAGCTGGGGGGCTATAACCCTTTATAGGGCGAGTTACCATATACGGTAATTTCCGTGGACATGAAAAACTACTTTCCCCACACTTCTCAGTGAGGTCTTGAAGTCATGTGAGTTAATCCTGCCAATCAGCACAGATCATGCTTTGTCACAGGCAGTGTCATCATGGCATCTGACCAATCAGTAGAGCCCTGGAGAAGCGGGAACTTCATTGATTTTCAAGAAGGGGAAAATTCACATTTTTGCTCCTACCTTCTTCCACACAAAAGTTCAGAAAGCTGAAACTAACCATGCTAAGTTGATGACACTCACACAGTATGTGTTTGAATGATGGTGCTAACTGATGAGATAAGTGTTGTTTGTGCAGAATTAGTGAAATCAATGAAATAGTTAGCATGAATAATGGTGACCCCATATATGATCATACGCCCCTGTGTGGTAAAACTAGTGCAGGTGACTAAGGAACCTTTTATAGACATATGCCAGATACTCTAGTAACCCATACTTTGTGCATTTTTTTTACAAATACACCCCCTTATGGTCAAACTAGTTCAAGTGACAGTGTCCTTTTGTAGACATATGCCCGGTGCATCTAGTAAGTCATACTTCGGGTGTTTTCGTTTTACAAATAGCGCATTATAAGGTAAGACAATATTGGATGTTGCATTGGATGTTGCCACAGATTTGTATAGCATAATATAAGTACCACCATTAATTCTAATGCTATTCTTCCCTTCTTGTTCTGTGGCATGGTCAATGGCATGGTCAACCTGCCTGCTGCTGGTGGAGAGAGAGGGTCAGGAGGTGATTGGAGTGATTGGACGAAATATATGGATGGAGAAAAAGAGAAGCCCTATAAGTCAAGTTGTACCATTTATGGAGAAAAGTTCTAATATCTCTATGAAGAGAGTATCATAAATATTATGTTGTATGTGTTTTTTGTATTTTTATACATATCCAATGTATGGGTACAATTTCACCCACAATGGGCAAGTAACCATACATGTTAACTTCAGTGTTAGATACAATGTTACTCGCGATGGGCAAGGAACCATATATGGTAACTTCTTTGACCTTGATTTGCATCAAGAATAAAAAAAAAATGAAAAAAAGAAATAATGAAAAATACTCTGGTAGTAGCCCCCAATAACACTCTAGGGTTGAAATTGTACATTTCCAAGTATTTCAATGAGTGCCCTATAAAGGGATAACCAAGCCCACACCAGCCCGCCGCCTCTCACCCTGGGCAACTCCAGAGTAGGGGAGGGTCCAGCCCCCTTCAAGGAGCTGGTTCCAGAGTCCTGGAGGGTCCAGCCCCTTCAAGGAGCTGGGTTCCAGAGCCCAAGCTATGTGTGGAGGTGAGGCCGACTATCTCTAGCCGGTATCTCTCAACCTCACGCACAAGCTCCGGCTCCTTCCCCCCCAGCGAGGTGACATTCCATGTCCCCACTGTGAGGGTTTTGGTCCAGGGATTGGGTCGTCGAGGCGCCCCGCCACGACTGCTACCCAGATCACATTGCACCGGCCTCTCACGGTCCTTCCTGCGGGTGGTGGGCCTACTGGAAGGCGGGCCCACGTCGCCGTTTCGGGCTGGGCCCGGCCGGGTCCCACTAGTCTCTGAACTCAGAGATAATGAGTTAATAACAGAGTTAATGAGTTTAGTTCCGTGTGAGTTTAGTTTAGTCTCTGAACTCTTCAGAGTTAATGACTTTAGTTCAGTGAGAGTTTAGTTTAGTCTTTGAAATCTTCAGAGTTAATGACTTTAGTTCAGTGAGAGTTTAGTTTAGTCTCTGAACTCTTCAGAGTTAATGACTTTAGTTCAGTGAGAGTTTAGTTTAGTCTCTGAACTCTTCAGAGTGAATGACTTTAGTTCAGTGAGAGTTTAGTTTAGTCTTTGAAATCTTCAGAGTGAATGACTTTAGTTCAGTGAGAGTTTAGTTTAGTCTCTGAACTCTTCAGAGTTAATGACTTTAGTTCAGTGAGAGTTTAGTTTAGTCTCTGAACTCTTCAGAGTTAATGACTTTAGTTCAGTGAGAGTTTAGTTTGGTCTAGACCAGCGGTCTCCAACCAGGTCCTGGTTCCACCGTCCTGCATGTTCTAGATGTTTCCTGCTTCAGAACAGCCTGATACAAGCGACTGTGTCGTTAACAGACTTGTTCAGACCTTGATTACTGGCTAATGATGAATGAATTAGAATCAGGTGTTTGAGTGTAAAACATGCAGGACCAGGTTGGGACCGCTGGTCTGGATCACTCAGGGAACATTTATTCCCCAAATAAAAACAGAACACAGTCCCTTTTAACAAATGATCAACAAAACCCTTCAAATAAAACAGAACCATACAGGAATGAAATTAAGAATAAGTATTTGTAGACTTACAAGACTCAAACCTCTCCGGCGCTGCTACTGGTGCTGCTGCTGCTACCGCTCCCTTACGTCTTACGGCTAATCCTGTTACTACTCCTGCTGTTATTCTTGCTGCGATCTTCACCTGCAAGAACATGTTTTACACAAAATAAGATGATTCATGTCCTTCAGAAACGATCCACAACTCTGAACATTTATGTGCAACACATCTTCTCTTCATGTGAAGATAAGAGGCAGCAGACCAGAGTGGTGCTGGAACCACGTCTGCTGATCTAAATCTCTGGATCTTTATGAGTGTGACACCGTCATGGAGGAGACGGCTGAGAGGACGAGGAGGAGATCAGTCCTGTTAAAGGTCCAGGGTTTCACCCCGGACCCTCACTAACACAAACCACCAGGAGAAACATGTTCTAACGTACCTGCTGACTCTAACACAAACCACCAGGAGAAACATGTTCTAACGTACCTGCTGACTCTAACACAAACCACCAGGAGAAACATGTTCTAACGTACCTGCTGACTCTAACACAAACCACCAGGAGAAACATGTTCTAACATACCTGCTGACTCTCAGGCTTGCCGTAGCGCATCTCAGTGGCGAAGTCTTCACAGTTGTACTTGAACAGGTGGTACTGCTTCTTTGTCTTCACCAGTGAACAGGCCTTCTTCACGATATCATCAGCTGGACGAGGTGGGTATTTATGATCCAGGAGATTGTTGATTCTATGGTAGTCATTCTCCACCACGTCCTGCAGCTTCTGCTTCAACACGACGCCTGTACCACTGTCACCACCACCACCACCGCTGGAGCTGCTGGAGCTGCTGGATTTGCTGAAGCCTAATACTCCCCCTAAAAGGATGAACCATGAAGAAAAGTGTTTGAGCTGCAGCTCACTGAGATGATGCTGACACCTAAAGATGCTGACATGGTTCTACGTCTGCTCTGTTGCTGATTCACACCGTTGAGCAGCTGAGAACAACCTGAAACCTTGTTTGGTTTTGTTTCAGTCTGACATGTTGGAGGAACGAGGAAACTCACCGGCTGGTCCGAGGTGAACGATGTTTCCACCACCAACATAAACAGCCCAGTGCTGATACACACCACCAAAACGGAAGATCTGGATCAGGTCTCCACGTTCGGGCTCCTTTTTATCCTTTAGTTAGAATAAAAACATTCAAGCAATCAATAAAGAGATTGTGTGTCTACAACTGAAATAATGATAGAAACAAACCAGTCAACCCAGTTGTTGGTTTGCAGGAAAAAAGAAAAATGAAATTTACAAACCATGCCCGTGAATTTCCTGTTTGAAGCGGCTGAGCTGCTGGACACTGGAAGAAAAGCAGAATCATACACCAGAAGTGAGTTCAGAACACAAAGCAAATCTTTTAAGTTTGTGACCTAAGTTTGTGATATATTTTTTTCCACACGTCAACTCCATCATACGTTGACTCCGTCAGACGTCGACTCCGTCATACATCAACTCTGATCATCAACTTCTGATTTGTGGCCGCGGGAGCGCGCACAGCAGCCCGTTGAGCGATAGCGCTAAAACGTCAGATTTTCAGATTATGAAGCTCAAGAATGAGATCAAGTCATATTTAGGCAGAAACAAACTTTCATTAACTGTATTTGGCCTTCAATCCATTTTTGGCAGGTGAAAAGACCAATTTTCAGGGGAGAAATCAGATTCTGGCAGGCAATCACTTTATGGCACGACACCGCTGGTCCTGCACCGCGGCTGCAGCAGCACCAGAGTCCTGACAGGGACACGATCAGCACTATTATATTATAAGTCTGATATGTGTTGACATTAAGAGTATGATATGAATCTGGCTTCCTTTCACCACCTCACCGTCTGCGTCGCCAGTTCCCCAGATCTTAAGTAAGTTCCTACAGGAGGGTCAGGGTTGCCGTAGAGATACGCAGATTTTTCGGTTAGTTTTTTCTTTTTAAATCCCAACCTTTGCGTAGAAGGTGGCTCATCTTTCAAGCCCTGTTTTGTGCGCAAGCAAGCTTTATAAATGAGGCCCCTGGTCCTTGCAGGGACTAATAAACATGTGAGTTACCTCCATTTCAGGGTTGTCCAGTGGTCAGTGGCGAGGTCGGCAGCATGGATGTCAATATTGCTGTTCCTAATGCTAAACCTAACTACATCTTTAGCTTTTCCCCTCAAATGCATAAGGATTTCCTCATCCTGCTCCTCAAGCCTCACATTACCCCTCTTAATCAATGTTCTCATTAGATCTTCCCACTCATGGAATCGTGAAGCGATGTGGCCGGCAGGACAGTCACCTGATCAACGAGCTTGATTGAAGTCTCGGGTCACGGCACCAAAGTCACCTCTGTGTTCTCGTCCCACCAAGAGTCCAGGTACAGGCTGGACTGGATGATGATTTATTTGGTAGCTGCAACGAGCAACACAACACCCATGATGTGGTTAGCACCTCCACTGGCATCCAAGATCATTAGCAGTACGCTGGAAACTGCTAACAAATAATGTTTACATTTCACATAAGTACATTTATAAATATAAATTATATATATTATATATATTATATATATATTAAATTATATATATAAATTTATAAATACGGAAGAGTATTACTGCCAGGCAGGAGAAAAATATTTGACAGGGGAAGATTTATTTTTTATTGTGCACCTCGACAAAAAAGTCGAAATGTTGATAAAAAGTTGAAATACATTTCGACTTTTTTCTTGAAATTTTGACTTTTGTGCATAATGAAAAAAAATCTTCCTCCTCTAAAATATTATTTTTATTTTTCTCCTGCCTGGCCCTAATACTCTGTATTTTAAAAGATATAAACCATTACAATGGGTTTTAACAGGATAATCTAACAGGTGATCAGTATAGTGGTTTTAAATTTTACAATGAATTCTACTCAACATATTTTAAACTTCATTTTAACCAACATCATTCCTTTTCTTTTTATTTATGAAAATATAAAAATACAATTACAACAAAATAGTGGTCAAATAAATAATCAAATTGCCTTAAACCAGCAATATATAACAGGCTACATGAATAATGACAGACAGTAAACAGTACGGGACTATAACCGTGACTCAATATCATTTTAAAACGGAGCATTTAGTACAATAACAATTTACCTGCAACGAGTGACACAACACACACCCACGACGTGGTCAGAACCTCCACTGGAATTCAAGATCTACGAAGGAAAATAACATCCACTTTAATACAAAGTACAGCACAACTAACGTAAGTGACGACAGAACGAAACAAAAACACACTGAAATAGCCCGGCAACGTCCGTTACATGACTGTGTTTGCTACAAGAATGATCTCATCAGTTTTAATGCAGTTAATAAACTCTTTTGCGCTGTTGGGGTTGTCATTGCAGGACAACACATACCCAACCTATATACAACCAGATTTCAGCAGGAATTTCAACAAAACAAAAGCTATTCTTATACCTGTTACATATACATATATATATATATATATATATATATATATATATATATATATATATATATATATATATATATATATATATGTATATTCAATTCAATTCAATTTCAATTCAATTTTATTTATATAGCGTCTAATACAACAGATGTCTCTAGACGCTTTCCAGAGATCCAGAGCATGAACATAAACATAAACATAAACATAAACATAAACCCCGAGCAGTTATTACATAAACAATGGCAGGTAAAAACTCCCCTAGTGGGAGAAAAACCTTAAGTCAAACAGTGGCAAGAAAAACTCCCCTTTAGGAGGAAGAAACCTGGACCTGGACCTGGATCATAAGGGGGGACCCTCCTGCCGAAGGCCAGACTGGGGGAGTCGGGGACTTAATTAAGTTATATTAAGTCTTTTTATTAAGTTATATACAGTGGGGAGAACAAGTATTTGATACACTGCCGATTTTGCAGGTTTTCCCACTTGCAAAGCATGTAGAAGTCTGTCATTTTTATCATAGGTACTCTTCAACTGTGAGTGATGGAATCTAAAAAAAAATCCAGAAAATCACATAATATGATTTTTAAGTAATTAATTTGCATTTTATTGCATGACATAAGTATTTGATCACCTGTCAACCAGTAAGACTTCCGGCTCTCACAGACCTGTTAGTTCTTCTTTAAGAAGCCCTCCTGTTCTCCACTCATTACCTGTATTAACTGCACCTGTTTGCACTCGTTACCTGTATAAAAGACACCTGTCCACACCCTCAATCAAACAAACTCCAACCTCTCCACAATGGCCAAGACCAGAGAGCTGTGTAAGGACATCAGGGATAATTGTAGACCTGCACAAGGCTGGGATGGGCCACAGGACAATAGGCAAGCAGCTTGGTGAGAAGGCAACAACTGTTCGAGCAATTATTAGAAAGTGGAAGAAGTTCAAGATGACGGTCAATCTCCCTCGGTCTGGGGCTCCATGCAAAATGTCACCTCGTGGGGCATCAATGATCATGAGGAAGGTGAGGGATCAGCCCAGAACTACACGGCAGGACCTGGTCAATGACCTGAAGAGAGCTGGGACCACAGTCTCAAAGAAAACCATTAGTAACACACTACGCCGTCATGGATTAAATCCTGCAGCGCACGCAAGGTCCCCCTGCTCAAGCCAGTGCATGTCAAGGCCCGTCTGAAGTTTGCCAATGACCATCTGGATGATCCAGAGGAGGAATGGGAGAAGGTCATGTGGTCTGATGAGACTAAAATAGAGCTTTTTGGTCTAAACTCCATTCGCCGTGTTTGGAGGAAGAAGAAGGATGAGTACAACCCCAAGAACACCATCCCAACCGTGAAGCATGGAGGTGGAAACATCATTCTTTGGGGATGCTTTTCTGCAAAGGGGACAGGACGACTGCACCGTATTGAGGGGAGGATGGACGGGGCCATGTATCGCGAGATCTTGGCCAACAACCTCCTTCCCTCAGTAAGAGCATTGAAGATGGGTCGTGGCTGGGTCTTCCAGCATGACAACGACCCGAAACACACAGCCAGGGCAACTAAGGAGTGGCTACGTAAGAAGCATTTCAAGGTCCTGGAGTGGCCTAGCCAGTCTCCAGACCTGAACCCAATAGAAAATCTTTGGAGGGAGCGACAGCCCCGAAACCTGAAGGATCTGGTGAAGATCTGTATGGAGGAGTGGGCCAAAATCCCTGCTGCAGTGTGTGCAAACCTGGTCAAGAACTACAGGAAACGTCTGATCTCTGTAATTGCAAACAAAGGTTTCTGTACCAAATATTAAGTTCTGTTTTTCTGATGTATCAAATACTTATGTCATGCAATAAAATGCAAATTAATTACTTAAAAATCATACAATGTGATTTTCTGGATTTTTTTTTTAGATTCTGTCACTCACAGTTGAAGAGTACCTATGATAAAAATTACAGACTTCTACATGCTTTTCAAGTGGGTAAACCTGCAAAATCGGCAGTGTATCAAATACTTGTTCTCCCCACTGTATATATATACTATAAATATCTCATTATCCAGTAACTGCAGCACAGGTATTGTTCAGCGACAATTAGCTGATAAATGATGTAACATCATGTAAGACTCTGTTTCACCGTAACCTGTTAGGTAAACAATTACCTCTAAACTGTGTCTGAGATAAAAGAAACGGCAAAGTTAATTATAAGAAAATAACTTCATTGAATTAGTATGAGTCATATTTTACACAGAAAAAATCACGTGTACACGTTAGCACATGGTAGCCCATTTAGCACAATTAGCATGTGCTGACGGTGTTTACACCTTTATTCCAGCTGAGAGTTTTAACAGACACAATCCCAGACCAGGTTTCAGTCCCGAGTCGTCTGGTTCATCTGAGGTGGACAGACTCCTGAACTGTGGTGAAATTTAACAGTTAAACTCATTCAAAACTAAAGTTGGCGGACGAGGATTCCACGTGTTCCCGCTCGACCACAAACAGGAAACTATTCCTCTGAGATTCAAGATCGGCTGATAAAAGACTCACCTGTCGATGGCCAGCACGGAAGTGTGGTTGTTATCTGTGGTAGAATAGATTACTGTAGTGATTGTAATGCTGTCGTGTCGTCCTGAAAGAGTATTTCAAGTTTACACGTGCTAGCGAAGTCGCCGCAGATGAGCTCGCGAGAACTGGAAGGGCCGGAACCGGAATGATGACGTCACACCGGTCATCGCTGCCCCGGCTCCCCCGGGCTCTGACTGATCTGATCTGCTCTTGAATTATAATAATAATACATTTGATTTGTAAAGCACTTTTCATAAAATAATCTCAAAGTGCTACAGGAGCCAACAAACAAAATAAACAAAAGGGAATAAAATCAAGGCACATAAGAAACCAGAAGTAAAAGCATAAAAGCACAGAGACAATAAAGACATCTATAAAAGACCAGGGAAATAATTCCTGAACAAAATGTTTAAAAAAAGTTTTAAGCCCCTTTTTAAAAGTGTCCCCAGACTGAGGGAGTTCCAGATGTGGAGGTTCAGGGAGGGCGTTCCAGATGTTCAGGGAGTTCCAGATGTTCAGGGATGGAGTTCCAGATGTGGAGGTTCAGGGAGGGAGTTCCAGATGTTCAGGGAGGGAGTTCCAGATGTGGAGGTTCAGGGAGGGAGTTCCAGATGTTCAGGGAGGGAGTTCCAGATGTTCCGGGAGGGAGTTCCAGATGTGTGTGTTCAGGGAGGGAGTTCCAGATGTGGAGGTTCAGGGAGGGAGTTCAGTATCAGTACCTCATAATAAGGAACATTTCCCTGCTAATATTACAAATGTTTGGATCTACTTGCACCTGTGAGTCCAGCTTTTCTCATGTGAAAAGCATCAAGACCACGGCACGTCGTTCCAGGACCAATGAGAAGTTGTGAGTGTTTTAGGATTCTCCTGACTACTTACAAGCCAAACTACGTTATTATAGCAATCAATTCAGTGTAATTCTGAATCTCTAGTTAGTGTAAACTCTAGTGTGTTAGAGTCAGTAGTCATAGTTGCAGCTATAGAACAAGACTATAATAGTTAGTCTCAAATATAGCTTGGTGGTAGATATGCTGCTATAGGCCTATGCTGCAGGGGAGCACCGACATGATCCGCTGGGCGGTGCCTCTCACCCTTCTTCTCCTCTCCTCTTCCCTTCCTCTCTTCTCCATTTCCATTTTTATTTATTATAAATATCTCATAGCTATCATTTTTGTCCATCGTTCCTGTAGTTTCTTGTGCTGGCCCCCCTTTTTTCCCTTTTGTGCATGTTTGCAGGCCGGAGACTCGGGAGCTGCGTTCTGGCCTGCGGTCCCGGCCCCCCCCCCCATCCCCGGTCATCCCGTTGCTGCTTCCACCTGCCTGCGTGGATGTCTGCTGTGTGCTGCGGACGCCCCCCCCCCCCCCTCCCCCTCTGATCATCCTGTTGCTGCTTCCACCTGCCTGCTGCTTCCTCATGCCTGCTGTGTGCTGCTGACGTCCCCGACTCCCCCAGTCTGGCCCTCGGCAGGAGGGTCCCCCTTATGATCCAGGTCCTGGTCCAGGTTTCTTCCCTCCTAAAGGTGAGTTTTTCTTGCCACTGTTTGACTTAAGGTTTTTCTCCCACTAGGGGAGTTTTTACCTGCCATTGTTTATGTATATAATATAATATATATATTTATAATTATATTTATGTTTATGTTCATGTTCTGGATCTCTGGAAAGCGTCTAGAGACAACATCTGTTGTATTAGACACTATGTAAATAAAATTGAATTGAATTGAATTGAATTGAATTGAATTGAATTGAATTGAATTGAATTCCTCTCACTGACTGAGCAGGTTTCAGTGAAATGTAAAGGCTATATATACAGTGCCTATCATAAGTATTCACCCCCTTGGATGTTTTACCCTTTTAGTGCTTTCATAAATCAATCCTGGTCAATAAAAGTTGGCTTTTTTAGCACAAAAATTTACTGGAAAAAACTCTTTAATGTCAAAGTGAAAACAGATTTCTACATAGTAATGTCAATAAAATAAAAATATATAAAGAAATATAATGGTTTGCATAATTATTCACCCCCTTTTTAATTGAATGGTCTAATTCGATATAGGTCCATCAAATTGTTTCCAATAGTCTCACAATTAATGAAATGAAGATCACCTGAGTGGTGTGGGTGTGTTTCAAGTGATTGAGGTATAAAACACCTGTGTCTGAAGGGTCCAGACTGGTGGATCAGTACTCCTCGCTACCATTACACCATGAAGACAGAAGAACACTCCAAGCAACTCAGGGAAAGGGTTATTGAGAAGTACAATTCAGGGGATGGATATAAAAAAATTTCCAAGGCATTGAACATCCCCCGGAGTTCAGTTAAATCAATGATCAAGAAATGGAAGGAACATGGCACTTGTGTGAATCTGCCTAGATCAGGCCGCCCTCAGACAAGACGTTATGTTTGTGCGAAAACCAAACACTGCACATCACCAAAAACACACCATCCCCACTGTGAAGCATGGTGGTGGTAGCATTATGCTGTGGTGATGTTTCTCAGCAGCCGGACCTGGAAGGCTTGTAAAGATTGAGGGCAGAATGAATGCTGCAAAATACACCAAAATCCTGGGGGACAATCTTATTCAGTCTGCAAGAGAACTACGGCTTGGGAGAAGATTTATTTTCCAGCAAGACAATGATCCAAAGCATACTGCAAAAGCTACACAGGAACGGTTAAAAAAGAACCAGGTTAATGTTCTGGAGTGGCCAAGTCAAAGCCCAGACCTCAATCCTATAGAGAATTTGTTTCTGGTGTGATGGCCTATGTTATATTGTGTCTCAGTCCCTCTCTCTCTGTTTTCCTCTTCGAGGTGGAGCCAGCTGATTGCTAGATCTGGAGCACCTGGGCTGGGTGCTCCTCAGGAAGAGAAAAGGCTGGGGCTTCAGTCTCTCTTTCTCTCTCTTGTCATCCTGGCAGCACTCCTTTTGGTTTTGTTGAGCCTTTTGCACACACAACACCATACAGCACATTTACACACATCCACATGCATACTACTGATTTTACTGACTTTACACATCCCATTCCTTATCTTATTTGTGATTATTTACCTTAATAAATATCTTAATTTACTAGTACGTTGCGTCCTTTCCCCTTCTTTTGTCATGGCCTTTGAGCCAGGGTTATGACAAATGGGGGCTCGTCCATAGCTGTTTGGTGAGTAACCGGCATGACAAATGGGGGCTCGTGCCGTGTTTTTCCCGGTTATTTTGCGTCTAGGTAAGCTTTAATGAGTGAAGTGTGCGCCATTGTTTTGTTTAATACCTAGTTGTGCAGTTTAGTGCTTGCAGCTTTAGGTTTGATAAAGTTGTAGCAGCTTGTTAAGGGCCTGTTTTGGGCTGCAGTCTAGTTTGGCACAGGTGTGCGTAATTAGTTTGGAGTGCGCGCCCACAGTTTTGTTTGTTAGTGCAGGCGGCTACACGGTTGTTTGTTTGTTTAAGGGAAAGGACTTTAAGTTTGGAGTGCTTTTGCAGGGTAAGTAACTAAGTTTGTTTGTGGCTTTGCACGAAGTTTTGGGTTACTTACCTGTTTCTTTTGAGGGAGCTTTTTGGCTTGTCTGTCCTGTTTGCGCTATTTTCAGCTGGACCGACCGGGTGGCTGTGCGTAGTTTTTCTTATTTTAGTTTGAGTTGGAGATTGCCGGTGGTCCTGTTATCGGTTTTGTTTGGTTATAGGTTTACCTTGGTTTTTCTTATTTAGTGGGGAAAGTACGTGGTCCGACGGCCCATTGCGTGGCTGGCCCTGTGCTGACCCTTCTTTTGTTCTTTTTGGCTGGGATCTCCATCTCCTTTTGTTTCATTATTTTTGGGTTAACCTTTTCCCTTTGTTTTGGAAAAAATAGCGGGGAAACTCCAAGCCGAGCGGAGGATTATTCCTCTTTGGTGCGCACAGTTGCTTGTCGGGTCCGGTTGTGTGCGTAAAGAGTGTTCTTGTTGTTCGGTCTAAGTATTTATCATGTCTGTTGTGGACGCATTTATTGCCAATCCGTCTCAGGAGGCTTTGGATGCGCTTTCAAAGGAGCAGTTGCTCGCGGTTGCAGATCATTTTTCAGTGGAGGTTGTGGGAGACAGGCGTCTCAAGGATAATATTAAAACTGCTATAAAATCTAAGTTGGTGTCGCTTGAGCTCATGTCAGGCGAGGAAGAAGTGGTTTTTGATTCAGATTTTGGTGAGGCCACTGCTTCTGTTGCACCTACGGTGGCTGTGCCTGCACACGGGTTAACTTTTGAGCAGCAGAGGGAGATTTTGTTGTTACAACTTAGAAAACATGAATTGGAAAATAAAACACATGAATTGGAAAGTAAAACACATGAATTGGAAAGTAAAACACGGATTGAAATAGCGAGATTCCGCCATGAGTCAGAGATGGCACAGTTGGAGTTGCAGAAGCATGTGTCTGTTAAGGGCGAGCAGGGGTCTAAGTCTTCTGTGGATCGCTTTGATATAAACAATTTACAGTTTAATGAAAGGAATCCAGATACTTTTTTTCTACTGTTTGAGCGTGTGTCCAAGGCTAGAAATTGGTCTGATGCAGACTGCGCCCTGATGTTACAGTGTGTCCTCTCAGGGAAAGCGCAGGAGGCTTATTCGTCTTTGAGCCTTGAGGACAGCTCTAGTTACGTTAAGATAAAAAGCGGCGGTGCTTAAAGTATACGAACTCGTGCTGGAGGCATATCGCCAGCGATTTAGGTCCTGGGAGAGGAAAAATGGTCAGACCTATGTGGAGTTCACTAGGGACCTGTCCACTCACTTTAAGCGGTGGTTAGCTGCGCTTGACGTCACTGAGTTTAACAGTTTGTGTGATCTGATGATTCTGGAGCAGTTGAAAAATTCTTTGCCAGAACGCATAGCCACGTACATCATAGAGCAGAAAGTCACTACTGCTGCTGGTGCTGCTGTATCAGCGGATGAGTGTATGTTGCTTCATAAAAGCAGTTTCAGGGAGCGCCCTGTTGCTCGTGATATTGGGGGGCGTGGAACTGGGGCTGATGACACGTTTGAGAGGCAGCGTTCAAAGAAAGCTGGTTTTGGGAGGTTTGACTCCGAGGCAGGTGGCAGTTTTGACAGTGGCAATGTTTGTAACTATTGCCATGAGAAAGGGCACTGGAAGGCGGATTGTCCTGTGTTAAAATCTAAAGCCGGGGGAAGGAGATCTGGTGTTAGGCCTGCTGCCTTTGCTGCACCTGTTAAGAGTTGCTGTGTGTCGGAGGTGTTTGTTCCTCACTCCTGTGAACCAGATGTGTTGGCAGCTTATGCTCATTTTGTTCGTGATGGTTTTGTGTCACTTGTAGGGAGTGATGTGAAGGTCCCCATAAAAATTCTGAGGGATACTGGGGCGTATGATTCCTACATTGTTGACTCCGTTTTACCTTTGTCTGAAGAGTCTGACACTGGTGACCGTGTTCTCAGTCGGGGGATGGGGTTAAAAATTCTCCCTGTTCCGTTGCATAAAATGTTCCTTGAATGTGAGCTGGTTCAAGGCGAGGTGGCTGTTGGGGTGTGGCCGGCGTTGCCTATTGATGGTGTGCATTTGATTTTGGGCAACGGCCTTGCTGGTAGACGGGTTTGGTCTGATACTCCGTCCACACCTCTCGCCGACCCGCCTCAATCGCCTGTAGTTACATCTTGTCAGTCTGAGTTTGTGTCTGAGGAGAGCTCCGGTGTGTTGCCAGGCGTTTCGTCATCATGCGTAATTACGCGAGCTATGAGCAAAGCTGATCCGGTAGAGCCTGACGGTAACAGTGATGTAGCTCTAGAGGTTTCTTTGTTATCTGAACTGCCTTTATCCTTGTCACACGGGGAAGTTGTACAGGAGCAGCGTAATGATTTGTCATTGAAAGAGGTGTTTGAGCGTGCCTTGTCTGCTTCGGAAAAATCTAGTGCTGCAAATGGTTACTTGGTGCATAATGACGTGCTTTTCAGGAATTGGGTCCCTGTTAATGAGTGTGTGAAGGGTGACGTTTTCCAGTTGGTAGTGCCAGTGAAGTTTCGTCCTCTTGTCTTGAAGGTGGCACATGATGAGTGTGGACACTTTGGTGTGTGCAAAACGTATTTGAACATTTTGAAACACTTCTTTTGGCCGCGCGTTAAGCGTGATGTGTCCGCGTACATTAAAACCTGCCATGTTTGTCAGCTAACTGGAAAGCCTAATCAGAGTCTCAAGCCGGCGCCGCTGCAACCTATCCCGGTTGCGAGTGAGCCTTTTACGCACCTCATTGTGGACTGTGTGGGTCCGTTGCCGCCGTCCAAGTCTGGCTGTAAATATCTGCTGACGGTGATGTGTCAGAGCACCCGCTATCCGGCGGCATATCCTTTGAGGTCGATCACAACTAAGGCTGTGGTTAAGGCATTGTCGCAGTTTTTTTCAGTGTTTGGTATCCCCAAAGTGGTTCAGAGTGACCAAGGGTCAAACTTTTCGTCTAACTTGTTTGGGCAAGTGTTGAGGCTGCTGCGTATTAGACAGAACCAATCGACAGCTTATCATGCGCAGAGCCAGGGGGCCCTCGAGCGGTTCCATCAGACGCTTAAGTCTCTCCTACGTGCCTATTGCACAGAGATGGATAGAGACTGGGAAGAGGGGCTCCCGTGGCTCATGTTGGCTGCGCGAGAGGCAGTGCAAGAAAGCACAGGATTTAGCCCAAATGAGTTGGTCTTTGGACATGTTGTGCGGGGTCCGTTAGCAGTGCTGAAGGGGGACTGCGTTGATACTGACCCACCCAGCAGTTTGTTGGATTATGTAAACGGGTTCCGTCATCGATTGTTTATTGCTGGTTGTATGGCACGGGAAAAATTGTCTGTGTCCCAAGAAAAAATGAAAAAGTTGTATGACCGTCGTTCCGTGCGTCATGACTACAGTCCGGGCGACCAGGTTCTGGCGCTTTTGCCTATCGTTGGTTCGCCTTTCCAAGCAAAATATACAGGTCCATACAGTGTGGTTGAAAAGGTCTCTGATCTGAACTATATTATAGCAACACCCGGTCGGCGGAAAGCTAAACGTCTTTGTCATATAAATCTTTTGAAGCCGTATTACACCCGTGCTGAGCCGAGTTTGAGTCAGGAGCTGAGTGACGGGGTGCACCCGGCTCTTGCTGTGGCTTCGGTGGTGGATGAATGTGACGGTGTGCCAGAGCCGGATGAAAGCTTGCTGTGCGGGCGGTTAAGAAATTCGGAATCGCTTGATAATTTGGACCAGTTGTTGGGTCACCTGTCCACGTTGCAGCGCAGTGAACTGACATGTTTGGTGCGTAAGTATCCCTGTTTGTTCAGTGACATTCCCACGCAGACCGACTGGATGGTGGATGTTGGAGGAGCTCGAGCACCCCTGGTGGTTTTCACTGACCACAACCCTCTGACATTTCTTCGGTCTCTTAGATGTCCCAATCAGAGGCTTGTAAGATGGTCTCTATTTTTGCAGGCCTATGACCTGGACATTAGACATATAAAAGGAACAGACAATGTTATTGCAGATGCATTATCACGTGCACCTTTGTGTTAGTTTGGCCTTGTGTTATTCGAGTCAAATAACTGTCTGTTCTGCCTGTTAAACTGCTCTGTGCTCTCATCCTCTTAATCTGCTTCTCAGGTACCAGGGTTGCTGAGGTGGGGCACAGTGGTGGGCTGCAGGCAGGATGACGGTGATAGGCTTATGTTTTGTCATTAGTGTGATTTGTTCTTTGGTTGTGGGTGAAGGCCAATGGTTCCATGGGAAACATTGACTTTATGGGGGGGGTGTGATGGCCTATGTTATATTGTGTCTCAGTCCCTCTCTCTCTGTTTTCCTCTTCGAGGTGGAGCCAGCTGATTGTTAGATCTGGAGCACCTGGGCTGGGTGCTCCTCAGGAAGAGAAAAGGCTGGGGCTTCAGTCTCTCTTCCTCTCTCTTTTCATCCTGGCAGCACTCCTTTTGGTTTTGTTGAGCCTTTTGCACACACAACACCATACAGCACATTTACACACATCCACATGCATACTACTGATTTTACTGACTTTACACATCCCATTCCTTATCTTATTTGTGATTATTGATTTACCTTAATAAATATCTTAATTTACTAGTACGTTGCGTCCTTTCCCCTTCTTTTGTCATGGCCTTTGAGCCAGGGTTATGACACACACACAGGGGCAGAATAACTACCACTGTTTCATTGACATGGTGTGTGTGTGTGTGTGTGTGTGTGTGTGTGTGTGTGCGCCAAGTCCTCTACGGTCAATTACAAGACGCAAAGCGTGCTGCTGGTGGCCAAAAGAAACGCTACAAGGACTACACCAAGGACCTTCTGAAGCGCATTGCCATCAGCCCCACTCAGCTGGAAACTCTAGCGTGTGATCGCTTAGTTTGGAGAGATACTTGCGTCAGGGCAATCACACAAATAGATGACAGCAATCATCAGAGAAGGTCTGAGAGACGTGCCCAACGACATCAGAGGACAGCCGGCATTCCCCCAACGTCCGGGCTCCCCTGCCCCACCTGTGGAAGGATGTGCGGCTCACGCATCGGCCTCCACAGCCACATCAAGTGGCACCAGCGACAACAGCGCTGACGCCCCCCACCCCCCTTCCCTGCCCTGGAGCAAGCGTCGTCATCGTACACGATGGACAGCTAAGATGGTGTGTGTGTGTGTGTGTGTGTGTGTGTGTGTGTGTGTGTGTGTGTGTGTGTGTGTGTGTGTGTGTGTGTGTGTGTGTGTGTGTGTGTGTGTGTGAAGAGGGTTGTGTGTTATAATCTCCGTCATAAGTGCTGAGGCCTGATAAATGCTTGCAGCTTTAATTATTATTAATGCGGTTTGCAGCTTTAATTATTATTATTCTTCCAATAAATGAATTGCCTTTTTGGAGGCCTTAACATGTTCGAAAACTCACCAAATTTTGCACACGCTTCAGGTGTCACGTAGAATTACGTATTTTGGGGGCGACAGGCATGGGTGTACAAAATTGGGCTCCATAGCGCCACCTACTTAAAGTTTTTCGACGAGCCCCACAATATGCTTTGACCTACAGCAATGACATTTATGTGTCTATTGTATCAGACAAAGACCTACAAAAAGGTCTCTTGGACCCATTCTCTAACTCACACAGGAAGTCCAGCATTTTGAACAGAAAATGTAATTTTTCATCAATTTTGGTAATTTCCAGGCCTCGTACTTTAACAAAGTCCTCCTAGAGATTTGAATAGATTAGCTCAAAACTAGACATTAAAAAATAATCATGAACATCATAAATAAATAAATAAATAAATAAATACCTGGATTGATGCTGAGGTGAGAAACGATATCTTGGGGATATCTGATCGCAGCTTTAATTATTATTATTATTATAGCTGACTGCAGCTTTAATTATTATTAAACCTGCTTCTCTCATCCCAGCATTTTTAAACACTCGCAGCCTTTTTTACAGAAAGCATTTTACCAGTTTATATTTTCAATAACTGTGACGGTTCCCTGGTATGATATGATATGGGATTATATTATTGTATTGTGTCATAGTATATGGTGGTAGTATGTTATTTGATTGGTCTGGTGTAGCATTTTTATATATTATATATTGGTTATTTAGATTATCTTTGCTTTTCAGTCCTAATCCTTTTTTCCTTGTTTTTCAGTGGACTGGGGAGCAGAGCAATCATGGCCAGCATTAATCAGCCAAGTGTCGGCACCTGGGCCCGGGTGGACACCCAGTATAAAAGCCTGTCTCCCCAGTCCCTACGGGAGTTCTGTTGTATTCAGTTCTCCTCTACCCCTCTTCCACTATGCACCTTTTTCATCATTTCTGTTAATACATCCAACATGCACCCACATACATTCCACTCATGCAGACACACCCTACACTACTGATTACTGACTTCCACACCTCATCTGTTTGTTTGCTCACTCATTTGTTCGTTTGATTATTTACCTTTGCTTATTTAATAAATTTATAGTATTTTGAGTACTGCGTCTCCCCTGCTTTTTGTTGTACCCTTGGCTCCCCTAGGCCAGGGTCTAACAAATGGGGGCTCAGTCCTTTGAATTTGGAGTAGTTTGGCTGTAAGTTTGGAGAGTCAAGTGACTCGCCCTTCTGCCTTTTGTTCTACTTATTGTTCTCTGCTGCGGTTGATTGATGGCTCGTTTGCCTTAATTAATGGCTCATCAACACCGTGGTTTTGTGAATGAACGTGCGGTGACGTCATTTGGGAATCATTCCGGGGGTTCCTTTTGTCCATTCATCAGTCCGGTGAGTACAAACTAAGCGATGTTTACTTCAGCATACACGCTGGTGCATGTACTCGGACTTTGGGAGATGCAGTCATTTGTTTGATCATTTGAATTTGATTTATTGAAAAGTTTGGTTACTTTGCATTAAGTTTGATTAAGTTGTGCTAGTGGAGAGGTTTTCTGGTTGCGGTGCTGCTTAATTAAATACATATACTGTGTATATATATAAGTGTTATCATAATATAGCCTATATATAGTTATATATTGTACAGTTTGCGTAGCTGACTTGTTTTTTGTTTAATATGAGTGTCCCTAGTAGGTGCGGTTAGTTTTCGGGGTTAAATAGCTCGCTGGGTCTAGGCCAAGGGGTGGTTTAGGTGCAAAGAGCGGCTGTAGCGGCTGTGTGTAGGCCTTTTTTGGTCTGTACATAGTCTGTCTCGGGGGCACAGCTGAGGGGTGTATGCGGGTCGCCAGTTTCTGGTTGCCCTACCTGCCTCTCGGTATCAGCTAGGCCTTTGCGGTGGCCTTCAGTGCATAAGTACCTACCGCAGACCGTGCATGAAGACGGGTGGAGTTTAACTTGGGGATTATATAGGCTAGAGGGGCACTTGTATTTTTTTTTGTTTTATATTATTACCAGCTGAGAGCTGAGGAAGTTGGAAGCGCACGCAGCCAGGATGGTAACTTTAGAGGCATTTATTGCCTGTCCATCTGAGGACCTATTAATACAATGCACTAAAGACCAATTACTTAAAATAGCAGACCATTATAGGATTAAACTTGATACAAATGATAAGAAAACTAAGGAATCCGTAATAGCAATTTTGAGACACCATTTATTTGAGAAGGGTTTGGCAGAGCCAGAGAAGGTGTCTCCTCCTCCATTAAAGGTTGCATCGGCAGTGCCTACATTCATCATGCCGCAGACAGGTCTGACTTTTGAACAGCAAAAAGAGTTAATTTTGTTACAAGCTCAAGTGCAGGCTGACCAGGAGAAAAGTAGGTTAGACGTGCAGTATGCAATTGGAAAAAATGAAACATGACGCTGAAAAAATGAAATGGGAAGTAGAGCAAAACAGGCTGGACCTGATAAGGGATGGTAAAATTCCAGGTGCTGCACAAATGTCCATTAAAGAACCGGCAGAGTCCGCAGTGGGTTTTGATATTAACGGTAACTTACGTGTGGTCCCCAAATTTAATGAGCGTGATCCGGAGGCATTTTTTGCCATGTTTGAACGTGTGGCAGACGTTCGTAATTGGCCTGACTCTGCGCGCACTTTGTTGTTGCAGTGCGTGTTGACTGGCAGGGCGCAAGAGGTGTTTTCGGCTATGAGTGTGGCTGACAGCCAAGATTATTCTCGGGTCAAAGCAGCAGTGCTCAAGTCTTTCGAGCTCGTCCCCGAGGCGTATCGCCAGCGTTTTAGGTTCTGGAAAAAACATGACAAGCAAAGTCATTTAGAATTCGCACGTGATCTGACTACCAGTTTTACACGCTGGCGTAATTCCTCGGGTGTAGAAACCTTTGAAGAGTTGTGTGATCTGATGATTTTGGAACAGTTCAAAAACTCTATTCCACCTCGAGTGGCAATGTACCTAAACGAGCAGAGGGCACGCAACGCAGCAGACGCGGCAGCACTGGCTGATGACTATGTTTTGACGCACCGGGGAGAGTTTAAGGCGGGCAGTGGCAACACTGCTAATAATGAATCTCGTGGCCGATCAGATAAACCTCTTCATGTTGAACAAGCTAAAAGTGATGTTAATGGCGGTAGTAAGTTGCGTGAGCCAGACAAGGTTTGCAATTACTGTCATAAACGGGGCCATTGGAAATCTGAGTGTTTTAAGTTAAATGGAAACCCCAGGACTCAATTGGCTGGTCATTCGCAGCAAAAAGGGGCTGGCGCAGCCGCTCCACGTCCGGTGTCCACTTGTGCTACACCTAATTGCGGCCCTAATGGGGAAGAAGTACCAGTAACGATTCTGAGGGACACGGGTGCTTTTGACTCGTTTATTTAGGCTGGTATTCTGCCTTTAACTCAGGATTCTGACACGGGTGACAAGGTGCCTATCCGTGGCATAGATATGAACATTCTGTGGGTTCCCTTGCATAAAGTGTTGCTCAAATGTGAATTATTCCAGGGGGAAGCAAGGCTTGCTGTGCGCCCAGCGCTGCCAATCCCAGGGGTGACTGTGATCCTGGGGAACGACTTGGTTGGTGCTCGGGTGTGGGCGGAGGTTCCTCCACCGGCAGTGGTGACGTCTGTGCCTTTGATAACTGGTGGTATGGATAAAAGTGAACGGGACTTTCCAGAGGTTTTCTCAGCGTGTGCAGTGACACGGGCAATGGCCAAGTTAAAGGGGAAATCTGAGTCAAAAGAATCACTTAAGCCTAACATATCAGAAAAGTTTTCTATACCTCTTGCTGATTTTCCCCTATCCATAACACGTTCAGATCTGGTGGCAGAAAAGCAGACGGACCCCTCTCTGAAGGAGCTGGTGCCGCTGATACGACCAGAGGATGAGATCGTTGACAGTGCTTGTGGGTATTTTCATCAGAACTCGGTGTTGGTGAGAAAATGGCTGCCACATGATGGAAGGTTTGTGGGTGAACCAGTGTTTCAAATTGTCTTGCCAGCTAAACTTCGACAGGCAGTGTTAAAAGTAGCGCATAATGAATCTGGACATGCAGGTGTGAAAAAGACTTATGACAGACTACTTAGGCAGTTCTTTTGGCCTCGTATGAAGAGAGATGTGGCAGCATACGTTAAAACATGTCATACATGCCAGTTAACTGACAAGCCTAACCAGAAGTTGAAACCAGCTCCATTGTATCCCATTCCGGCGATAAGCCAACCTTTTGAACATCTAATCATAGACTGTGTTGGTCCTCTACCAAGCTCAAAGTCTGGAGCAGTGTATTTGTTAACAGTAATGTGCCAGGCAACTCGCTACCCTGCTGCCTATCCTCTCCGTACTATAACAACGCGGTCAGTGGTGCGGGCTCTTTCTCAATTTCTCTATTTTTGGTGTTCCGCAGGTCATTCAGTCGGACAGGGGTTCTAATTTCTGTTCACATATGTTTTCTCAGGTCCTGAAACAGTTACGGGTGCGCCACAATCTGAGCTCGGCATATCATGCACAGAGTCAGGGGGCCTTGGAGCGTTTTCACCAAACGTTAAAGGCGATCTTGCGTGCCTACTGTACGGAGATGGGTAAAGACTGGGAAGAGGGTCTGCCGTGGCTGATGCTTTCTACTAGAGAGGTAACACAGGAGAGCACAGGGTTCAGTCCAAACGAGCTTGTATTTGCTCATACAGTGAGAGGCCCTTTGGCAGCATTGTCTGGTGATTGGGTAGAGGCACAGCCTCCCAAAAATTTGATTGACTATGTTAATGGTTTTCGTCATCGGTTGTACACAGCCGGGTTGATGGCTAAAGAAAATTTAGCGGCAGTTCAGGGTAAGATGAAACAGTGGTATGATACTAAAACCGAGCGCCGTGAGTTTAGTCCGGGAGACCAGGTGTTAGCCCTACTCCCCATTGTCACTTCTCCTTTTCAAGCCAAATTTTCCGGTCCACACACGGTGGTTAAAAAGGTCTCAGAGCTAAATTATATTATTTCAACGCCTAAACGTAAGAAAGCGACCCAGCTCTGCCATGTGAACTTGCTGAAGCCATATTTTGCACACAATTCTGAAACACCTGTGTTGTGTGTGCAGCCAGAGGTTGGCTTGGCTCATGCCGTTTGCATGGCAGCTCCGGTGGTTCCTCCTATTCGGGAAATGGAGGAAGATGGTCTGAGTACACCTGATCCAGCGTTGGTGCACGGTCGGGTGAAAAATTCAGAAGCGCTTGCGTGCCTTGATACGCTCTTGGCTCATTTGCCTGCGTCCGGCCGGAAGGAGCTTGCGGGGTTAATCCGTGAGTTTCCGTGCGTATTTGGTGATACACCGAGTTGTACTCATTTAATTGAACACGACATTGACATTGGTGACGCGAAACCAATAAAACAGAGGTTTTACAGGGTAAATGCTGATAAGCGTCAATATTTGGAAGCCGAGGTTGATTACATGTTAACAAAACGGTATTGCGGAGCCTTGTGCATCTAGTTGGTCTTCACCTTGTATATTGGTTCCCAAGTCGGATGGTGCATTTCGTTTTTGTTCAGATTTTCGTAAGGTGAATAATGTCACTAAGCCTGACTCTTTTCCACTTCCTAGAATGGAAGACTGCATTGATCAAGTGGGCTCCGCTAAGTTTGTGAGTAAATTTGATCTACTGAAGGGGTACTGGCAAGTGCCTCTGTCAGCACGAGCGCGGGAGATAGCTGCGTTTATAACACCCAATGGTCTTTATTCTTACAAGGTCATGCCATTCGGACTGCGCAATGCACCTGCTACATTTCAGCGCCTGATGAATCAAGTGATTTGGGACATGCCAGGGTGTGCAGTGTACCTCGATGACGTGGTAATCTATTCAGATACCTGGGAAGTTCATTTGGCGCGCATTCGGGAGCTGTTCAGACGCCTGAAGGAGGCAAGGCTCACAGTCAATCTTGCAAAGTGTGAGTTTGCGAGGGCGACTGTGACGTACCTGGGTCGGGTGGTTGGGCAGGGCCAAGTCTGTCCAGTTGAGGCTAAGGTTCAAGCTGTTGAGCGGTATCCGGTTCCAACCACAAAGAAAGAGCTTATGCGTTTCCTTGGTCTGATAGGTTATTATCGTAGTTTTTGTAGGAATTTTGCAACGGTTGTGGCACCTCTCACTAACCTACTAAGGTCTAAGGTACAGTTTGACTGGACACCAGTTTGCCAGGAAGCATTTGAGCAGGCTAAATCACTTTTGTGTACCGCTCCTGTTTTGTCGGGTCCACGTTTGGACAGGCCGTTTAAGATCTACACGGATGCCAGTCATGTGGGGGCGGGGGCCGTACTTATGCAGGAGGACAATCTAGGAATAGATAAGCCTGTTAGCTTTTATTCCAAGAAATTCAACTCTTACCAGCTAAACTACTCAGTCATTGAGAAAGAAGCATTGGCTTTGATTTTAGCTTTACAACACTTTGACGTTTATGTTGGCGGTAGTACCCCTGTTATTTATACAGATCATAATCCATTGACTTTTCTCAACTCTCTACAGTGTCCGAACCAGAGGTTGATTCGATGGTCACTATTCCTGCAGTCCTATGCCTTGGACATTCGTCATGTTAAAGGGACGGAGAACGTGGTGGCCGATGCGTTATCACGGGCTCCTCATGACTGAAGTCCTAGTCTTATTCATCTCCAGTGGTCCTCCATTTGCCTCTGTCTTTCACCCCTTAAAAATGCTTCATTGGATCCGGTTGCTGGGGTGGAGGTCTGTGACAGGTGGTTGGCGGCCTTTGGAGTAGAGGTTCAGTACACCAGATAGGATTGTTTTTTGTTTTTTTTTGTAAATGGGTTTCCGGTGATCCCGTTGGGACCCCGTCTTTATGGGGGGGGGGGGGGGGGGGTGTGACGGTTCCCTGGTATGATATGATATGGGATTATATTATTGTATTGTGTCATAGTATATGGTGGTAGTATGTTATTTGATTGGTCTGGTGTAGCATTTTTATATATTATATATTGGTTATTTAGATTATCTTTGCTTTTCAGTCCTAATCCTTTTTTCCTTGTTTTTCAGTGGACTGGGGAGCAGAGCAATCATGGCCAGCATTAATCAGCCAAGTGTCGGCACCTGGGCCCGGGTGGACGACACCCAGTATAAAAGCCTGTCTCCCCAGTCCCTACCCTCTATCCTCTACCCCTCTTCCACTATGCACCTTTTTCATCATTTCTGTTAATACATCCAACATGCACCCACATACATTCCACTCATGCAGACACACCCTACACTACTGATTACTGACTTCCACACCTCATCTGTTTGTTTGCTCACTCATTTGTTCGTTTGATTATTTACCTTTGCTTATTTAATAAATTTATAGTATTTTGAGTACTGCGTCTCCCCTGCTTTTTGTTGTACCCTTGGCTCCCCTAGGCCAGGGTCTAACATAACAAATTTGCAACACCATTGCAGTCCAGTTTAATACCAATTCAGTACCAGTTCAGTCTGGGCTGAACTGAGTGCATATTTTACAAATATGATTAATATATTTCATGAGACTATCAGGAATAAAGAGAGATGATCCCAGTTTAGGAGATTTAATAGCTAGTGGGTCAAACATCCATCAGGCGATGCAGGAGTGACACCGAGGAAAAGCTGCAGAGGATTTTTGAAGATCACAAAATGATGAAGACTAAACACTAGGATTGTCATAAACAGAGCTGAACTTTCAGAGACCAAACATCCGTCTGCTGCTCTGTAGCCAGGCTAACGCTAACGTTTCCATCACACACAGCTGATTTATTGATCTGTGGATCGGACAGAAGCAGGCAGGTCTTCATCGTTTTCATAGTTCACCACATCATCATAATCTTCATCCCTGTTCACCTGTGGAAACATACATCATGTTTTCACCACCAGAGGGAGATAAAGATCATATTTACATGATAATGGACTGTTCTTAATGGTTCTTATGAAATGATCTACAATTATAAACTTTTAATATCAATATCTGAATGAAAACCAGAAAATCCTCCATTAATAACATTTATGAAAGTTATCAGCTATAAATGTTTATTTAATGTCTTGTTAGTCAACTAAGACAACAATAATGATCTATCTGGTGTTTAGGTTTATTAACAGAAAACCAAGAATAATCAGAAGCAAATGTTGATGGAAATGAACAAACAAGAAACATTTGAGGTACATGGATATTACATACATATTTATATTTTAAAGGTATATATACAATATTAAATATTAGTGAAGATACTCACATACTGCTGCATTGGTAACTGAACATCTGGAACAAAGAATGTTAAATTCTTAGTTAGTTAGTTGACAAGATAAAACATTTATTATCTTTATTCTGTCATTATTAATAATAATATAACTTCTGATTAACTTGTTCATTAATAAGTCACGTATGTTACATTTCCAGTGATGCTTGAGGGAAGAGATATTTTCTACTTCCTCTTTTCTCTACATGTGCAGCTGTGACGTCTTCTCTTCAAGACTAGTTTAGATCATTTTATCCTGCTGTTTTAAAACCAGCAGATGAAATCAAACATCTCAGACTCTCACCAGTCGTCCACCAGTCCCCACACCATTTTCACAAACAATCACATCTTTAACTGCTTTATTCCAGTTTGAGAAAACGCTGTTTGTTGATTTTGTTTCAGAGTTTAACTCAATCTAACTTCAGAAACTAAATAACAACCTGACAGGCAGGTCAAACACACCTGTTTGATTTCTGGGATTGTTCCTTTTAACTTTCATCCTGTAAATGATGAGAAACATAGCGATGTTGACCAGAACCACCATCAGTCCCCGGACCACCCATCCAATAATCAATCCGGTATTGATCAGACTGGAATCTGGAATCAAAGGATTCAACAACATGGTCAGAAAGTCAATCTTACCACTTTAGCTGATTAAAAGTGAAAAGTCTGAATGATGACATTGATGACGTTGCTGCTTCCACCTGCCTGCTGTGCTGTTGCCGTCCCTGACCCACCAGTCTGGCCCTCGGCAGGAGGGTCCCCCCTGATGAGCCTGGTCCTGCTCAAGGTTTCTTCCCTCCTAAAGGGGAGTTTTTCCTTGCCACTGTTTGGCTTAAGGTTTTTCTCCCACTAGGGGAGTTTTTTACCTGCCATTGTTTATGTAATAACTGCTCGGGGGTCATGTTCTGGGTATGGGTCTCTGTAAAGCGTCTAGAGACAACTCTGTTGTATTAGACGCTATATAAATAAAATTGAATTGAATTGAATTGACATCCAGTTTTTATTATCTCCATGATTTCAGGGTCTTACCTGTAAAGTCCAGCGTGTATTCAGCATCTATCTCCACTCTGTCTCCTTCAACAACCTGGCAGGTGAATCTTCTCTTGGAGTGTCTCTGATGTTTCACCATCAGATCAGAAACACAGTTGTTCTGTCCTCCAGACACAAACCCATCACCTTCACCAAGCAGCACACTTCCTGTCTCATCCACCCAGATGATGCTGTTCTGCTTACAGTAACGGGGCCCCACCAGAGAACAGCGTAATGTCACATCTCCATCCCTTCCTGGATCCACATCTGGTGGAGATGGAGAGACTGGAAGGAGACAAAACACTGTAGTTTCACTCAAAAACCTTAAACGTCTTTCTAACACGTGAGGAACTATTCTTAACCTTACTGTTTCAGCTTTGCTGAGTTACTGTCTGGTAGAAACACCAAACGGACAGACAAACCCAGCAAGGGTTGGGAAACCCTTCCTGGGACGGACAAACCCAGCAGGGGTTGGGAAACCCTTCCTGGGATGGACAAACCCAGCAAGGGTTGGGAAACCCTTCCTGGGACGGACAAACCCAGCAGGGGTTGGGAAACCCTTCCTGGGACGGACAAACCCAGCAAGGGTTGGGAAACCCTTCCTGGGACGGACAAACCCAGCAAGGGTTGGGTGTTTCTGGTTGCACTGTTTCCAACACAGTCCAAATACTCACTTGTTAAAACACTGAGATACACAACGGTGTTGTACTTGTCCCTCAGCCGGCTCTCGTAGAGACCAGCGTCTCCAGCGGTGATGTTGCTGATGATCAGGGAGCAGTTCCTGTCCATCCTGCCAGCTCCAGGCCACGTCTTCTCAGCTCCTCCAGAACCAAACTCCTCATGAGACGCTGAACTTGTGTCTCTGCTGTAAATCCACTCAACATCGGAGCAGTTGGAAGACGATAAGTCAACATTATTCTGCAAAGCTACGTCATCTCCAACCCTGTGGTAGAGAATGATTGTTCTCACGTCGTTTCCTGCTGCAGACAAAAACACAACGTCTTGAACTCAACACACCAAATAAGAGATTTCACTGATATCTAGGTTTGTCAACTCAGAAAAGCAACATTGGACTTTAACAAGCCCTTATTTCATTTCCATTAACTATTACAGTTCACCTAGTTTCCTTGTATCCATGATTTCAGGGTCTTACCTGTAAAGTCCAGCGTGTATTCAGCATCTATCTCCACTCTGTCTCCTTCAACAACCTGGCAGGTGAATCTTCTCTTGGAGCGTCTCTGATGTTTCACCATCAGATCAGAAACACAGTTGTTCTGTCCTCCAGACACAAACCCATCACCTTCACCAAGCAGCACACTTCCTGTCTCATCCACCCAGATGATGCTGTTCTGCTCACAGGGACCCAGCAAACGGTGTCTCACCAGAGAACAGCGTAATGTCACATCTCCATCCCTTCCTGGATCCATATCTGGTGGAGATGGAGAGACTGGAAGAAGATAAATACCTGCTGTTAAAGCCACTTGAATATGAGAAACTCCTCATTTTACTGATCCAGTTTTACTGAGTGATTGTCTGATGGAAACATCAAATATTTAAATGCGTAAATAAACTTCAGGTGTTTGTGGTCCAGTTCCACTGAGAGGATCCATCATGTTGAGGATGATCCCAAACACACCAGACGTTCATGTCGCTGACAAATCCACACAAGCTTTTAACAGTGTTTCACTCAGAGTTGATGAGGAGGATTCAAACTGACAGTCTGGATGTTATTAAGTCAAAACAGTCACAATCTACCCCAACAATAAACCCTGGATCACCAAGGAGCTCAAGAAAATTCTAAACAAGAAGAAAAGGATTTTTTTCACCGGCTCTGAACTGGAAAAAAAGGATGTCAACAGGGAGGTGAAAAGGGCCATTAAAACTGCCAAGCTGGACTACAAAAACAAAGTGGAGGAAAAATTTGTTGCAGGGGACCTCCGCTCAGCCTGGCAGGGCCTCAAAACCATGGCCTCTGTGAACACTGCTTCCACCTCCCCCAGAACCATCCAGGTGGAGTGCAGCACCCCATCCTCCCTCCCCGACAACCTCAACGCCTTCTACTCCAGGTTTGAGTCGGACAACTCCACCCAGCTGGATGAGTCCAGATCTTCACTCAAACCTGGCAGCTCTGCACTCACCTTCAGGACTGTGGATGTGGTGAGTGCCCGCAGGAGGACCAGAGAGAGGAGCTCACCTGGTCCCGACAACATCAGCGGCCGACTCCTGAGACACTGTGCAGGGCAACTAGGGAGTGTGTTCCGGACTCTTTTTCAATAATCCCTCGACAGTCACACCATTCCACAGCTGTGGAAACACTCCACAGTCATCCCTATCCCCCAAAAAAATAAACCTAAGACTCTGAATGATCTCCGTCCCGTGGCCCTCACCTCCCTGGTGGTGAAGGCTATGGAGAAAATAATCAAAAAGCACATCATCAGGGCAACTGGCACCCTAATGGACCCACTCCAGTTTGCATATCGCGCAGGCAGAAGGGTGGATGATGCAAAAATCTTCATCATGGAGTCCATCCACAAACATCTGGAGCTCCCTGACTCATCCGCCAGACTTCTGTTCGCTGACTTCTCATCAGCATTCAACACCCTGCAGCCCCACATCCTGGCCACTAAACTCTCCTCCCACTTTCACCTGGATGACCAGTTAATCCTGTGGATCCTGGACTTTCTCACTAACAGGACTCAGAGGGTTCGTGTCAACAACTCTCTCTCTGACCTCTGCTCCACCTCCACTGGCTCCCCCCAGGGCTGTGTGCTCTCCCCCCTGCTCTTCATCCTCTACACTGATGACTGCAGAGCCACACAGCCCAACCGCCATCTGGTTAAGTACGCTGACGACACAGTTCTCCTGTCGCTGCTGTCAGGCCCCTCTCAACACCACGGACCCCCTCTGCAGGAGTTCGTGGAGTGGTGTGACAGCTCCAAACTGGAACTAAACCCCAGCAAGACCAAAGAGATGGTGGTGACCTTCTCCAGCAGACAGAGGGATCTGGCTGCTGCAGTCACCACCACCATCCACGGGAAGCCGGTAGAGACAATTGTGGAATACAAATACCTGGGCACCATCTTTGACAACCTCCTGAAATTCTCCGCCAACACAGAGGAAATTCTCAGGAAGTGTCAACAACGGCTGTACCTCCTCAGGAAACTCAACTCCTTCGGAGTCAGCAAACACATCATGATGACTTTCTACTACGCCTTCCTGGAAAGCATCATGACCTTCTCATTGACCTGTTGGTTCCACTCCCTCAGCATCCAGAACAGGAACAGACTGCAGAGCATCACTGTGCTCAAAAATCATCGGCCTGCCGGTCAGAACTCTGTCTGTGGTTTACAACCAGCAGGCCCTCAGTCAGGCAGCTAAAATCATCAAAGACCCCTCCCACATACTCCACCCTGCATTCCAGTGGCTCCCCTCCAGGAGGCGCCTGCGCTGTGTTGCCTGCAGGACTGAGAGGAGGAGAGCTAATTTTGTCCCCAAAGCTACCCTGCTCTTTAATTCCAGCTGCTAAACACATCCCCCACATCCACAAAACACTCACCTGTTAATATATTCAGATACACACGTGTGTGCGAGTAAACAACATCATGTCCAATCCAACAGGTGTAACGACCAGCATCTTTAGCAGTGATGTTGTTGATGATCAGAGAGCAGTTACTGCTCAAACTCATCCTGTCAGTTCCAGGTGACGTCTTCTCAATATTTCCATTACGAACAATGTCTTTTTCATATTGATCTTTGTAATGAATCCATTCAGCAGCAGAACATTGGTAATATGAAAAACCAATGTCAGATGGTAAAACAACGTCATCTCCAGCTCTGTGATGGAGAACGATTCGTCCATCACTGATTCCTGCTGCAAAGAAAAACACTCTGAGAAATGTTTTACACTTCACACATTAACCTGACCCTAGAAACATATTTAACCTACATATTTATGTTTGTCAACACAGAGAAGAGACTTCAACACACACAATCTCTGGTGAATCATTCAGAGTTATGTAACGTTATCTTTAAGTGATCTGATTGTAACAGAGGTGAGTTTTATTAAAGAAAACACATTTACTGAAACAGCAAAGTTCAACAGTACACAACAACTTCAGAGTGGTTTTTACAGTCTTTTTAAGTCAAATTAAACCCTAAAACATGAGTCAGAGTTGATATTTACCTTCAAAGTGAAGCAGTAAAGTGATGAAGAGCTGCAGTCGTGGTGTCATTCTGTCTCTGCTGGATGAAATGATGCTTCTCTCTGCTGCAGGTCTGTATGTGATGGTGGCACTTCCTGTTTGTGATGGTGGAACTTCCTGTTTCTGGGCAACTTAACCACTAAAACCATCTTTAAAGTAACCACTCTGACCCTGACGTGTCTTTGTTTCCTGAAATATATGAAAACAACTCAAAGTTACAGGAAACAACCCTGACTTGTTTAAAAGGTAACATGCAAAGGTGTTTCTGTTGAAGATTTACTTACTGACCCTTGAGCTGGATTTGATTTAAAAGAGTGATAGATTTGGTTTCCAATAAAATAATAATAATTTTAAAAAAGAGCAAAACTTTCTTCGTTCTGATTTATTTTCTCAGAAACAGAAACTTCTGCTTGTTTGAACGTGACACCTGCTGAAGCCCTTTGAGACGTTATGGAGGAACAATCAGCTCATCTTTAACATAAAAACACCCAGAACATGGAATAAAGTCTACAAGTTTCCATCCTGGACTAATACAGAGATAAAGTTACAACATCAGACCAACTTTTAAAAATAACCACATGTTCCGGTGGTTTTCTCTGCTGCAGGTGTCTGATGGGGTCATTTCCTTTATGTGCGTGACTAAAGACTAGAACTGTCTTCGGAAAAACACCAACGGAAATGAAATGTTGGCAAAAGCAGCATTTGAAAGATCCTTGTTTTTAAGTTAAATTGTATTAAACTGAGCTGATGATACGCAGCTCTATTTGTCTATGAAGCTGGATGAAACAGAACCGTTAGTTAAACTTCAGGCATGTCTTAGGGACATCAAGGACTGGATGTGTAGAAATTTTTGGCTTCTAAATTCAGATAAAACAGAGGTTATCATTCTTGGTCCAGAGCATCTTCGGAAGGGATTAGATGGTGTTGCAATGGCTTCCAATGCAACTGTGAGAAACCTTGGTGTTGTTTTCGACCAGGATTTGTCGTTTAAACCATATGTTAATCAGGTTTGTAAAATAGCGTTTTTCCATCTCCGTAATATTGCAAAAATTAGGAAAATCGTCTCGCAGAGTGATGCAGAAAAACTAGTTCATGCGTTTGTATCTTCTAGACTGGATTACTGCAATGTGTTGTTAGCAGGATGTCCAAGTAATTTGCTGAATAGGCTCCAGCTGATCCAAAATGCAGCAGCACGAGTACTGACAGGAATCAGCAGGAGAGACCACGTCTCTCCAGTGTTAGCGTCGCTCCATTGGCTACCTGTAAAATTCAGAATCCAATCTAAAATGTTATTATCTGCATATAAAGCCCAAAACGGCTTAGCTCCGCAGTATTTACAAGACCTGATAGTGCCTTATGTTCCTGGCAGAGCTCTCCATTCTCAGAGTGCAGGTTTACTCGTAGTTCCTAGAGTATCTAAATGTAGATTTGGAGGGCGGGCGTTCTGCTATCAGGCACCATTACTATGGAACCAACTTTCAATCTGGGTTAAGGAGGCTGACAACACCTCCACCTTTAAAACTAAACTTAAAACCTTTCTGTTTAGTAAAGCCTATAGTTAGTGTTTAGTAAACCTCTAGCTGGTGTTGGTAAATCTCTAGGTAGTGTAAACTCTAGTGTGTTAGAGTCGCTCCTGTAGTTTCTTGTGCTGGCCCCCCCCTTCTCCTCCCTTTTTTCTCTTTTGTCCATGTTGCAGCATCCTCTGCTGGTGGTGAAGAGCATCTCTGAATGCAAAACACCGGATCCTGCAGTGTGGGAGTGAGGGGGGCAGGGTAATGGCCCCTTTTGGGCGGGGGAGAAGGTTTGTCCCTCAAGACTCCTCTCCCTGGCTCTGCCCCTTCTCAACCTTTCCCCGACCCTGCACCCCAACCTGGGACTTGATGATTCGGCCGGAGCTTCGGGAGCTGCGTGCTGGCCTGCGGTCCCCACCCCTGGTCATCCCGTTGCTGCTTCCACCTGCCTGCTGTGCTGTTGCCGTCCCTGACCCACCAGTCTGGCCTTCGACAGGAGGGTCCCCCCTTATGAGCCTTGTCCTGCTCAAGGTTTCTTCCTCCTAAAGAGGAGTTTTTCTTGCCTCTGTTTGGCTTAAGGTTTTTCTCCCACTAGGGGAGTTTTTACCTGCCATTGTTTATGTAATAACTACTCGGGGGTTTATGTTCTGGGTATGGGTCTCTGGAAAGTGTCTAGAGACAACTTTTGTTGTATTAGACGCTATATTAATAAAATTGAATTGAATTGAATTGAATTGAATAGATGTATATCTGTACATATGTTGAAAATACCACATTTGTTTATTTGTTTATTGTTTATCTACTGCGAAAGAGCAAAATTACCGGAGTCAAATTCCTTGTTGGACAACGTTCGAACCTGGCCAATAAAGCTGATTCTGAATTCTGATTCTGATTCTGATCTCTCTTGTTCCACCCCCAGTTGGCCTTCTTACTTGTTTGTACATAGAATCTTGGTAGTTCAACCAGCCAAGTTCTATTTTCCTTGTCTTCTTTTCAGCATTCTTATTTCCAAGAAGTGCAGTTTTGGAGTTAAAGCTGCCGGATGCTGTGGCTGATGAGGTGGATGGCAGTCTCATCTTTTCTCTTATTCTATTTATTAATGTTTGTTTTTTTTGCTCTGTATCTCCTTTACTTTCAGTTGAGGATAACTGCTTCGAATTCTTCGCAAAGACACGGTCTCCATATCTTGGAATGTAGTTGGAGAGTTTCTCTTCTGTAAGAAGCTGTACAATGTCTTGATCGATCTAAAACACAAAAGCAGATATAATGTCATTATTCACCTATAGTATCCATCACACTCAAAAAATAAGTTTCTAAAAGGGCTCTCAGAGAAATGGAGTTCTACCTATAATATTTGACTCCAGAGAACACATTTCTCTTGGCACTTTTCTCCCCCGTATCCAGAGGTGGGTAGAGTAGTCAAAAATTGGACTCAAGTAAGAGTATTGGGTAACACTTTACAATAAGGGTCCCTTAATTAACGTTAGTTAATGCATTATTAAGCATTAATTAACAGTTTAATAATAGTTAAATAACCATTATTATGTATTACTTAACATTAATTAGCATATTAGTTAATGCATTAATAAACAGTTAGTTAATGCATTATTAAGCATTAATTAACAGTGTAATAATAGTTAAATAACCATTATTATGTATTACTTAACATTAATTAGCATATTAGTTAATGCATTAATAAACAGTTAATTAATGCCTACTGCTCAGAGTTAATTAATACATTAGTAAGCATTAATAAACGTTACATGATGTAATTATTTATCCTTATGTATGCATTACTTAGTATAAAGTAATACATTAGTTAATACATAAGTAAAACGTTAATAATGTCCCTAGTAATCATTTACTAATGGTGTTTATTTGGAGTGAATATGCATTAAGTAACAGCTACCTAATACATCTACTAATCATTCGCTAATGGTGTACATGTTTACTGGATGGGCATTATTAAACAACTATTTAGAGTCTTAAGTAATCATTTCCTCATAGTGCTGTGTATGTTATCAGGTAGCTTACCTGACCTTATGAACGGTAACCTGACATAAACCTTAATAAATGTATAGGAGTGGCTCATAACCATTACTTAACCATTAGTAAAGGCTTGCTGGACCCTTATTGTAAAGTGTAACACATTTATCCCTTAGGTAACACATTATTAATGCTTAACTGCCTCATAAGCATTACTTAACCACAATTAACCATTAGTAAATACTATTCTGGACCCTTATTGTAAAGTGTAACACATTTATCCCTTAGGTAACACATTATTAATGCTTAACTGCCTCATAAGCATTACTTAACCATAATTAACCATTAGTAAAGGCTTGCTGGACCCTTATTGTAAAGTGTAACACATGTATCCCTTAGGTAACACATTATTAATGCTTAACAGCCTCATAAGCATTACTTAACCATAATTAACCATTAGTAAATACTATTCTGGACCCTTATTGTAAAGTGTAACACATGTATCCCTTAGGTAACACATTATTAATGCTTAACTGCCTCATAAGCATTACTTGACCATAGTTAACCATTAGTAAATTAAGCAATCACATATAAAGAAGTTTACACTTTTTATTTAAAACAAAATAAAACAGATAACAGATAACAGATAACATTTGTTATATGTATACATCTTATACATATATATATACATATATATATATATATATATATATATATATATATATATATATATATATATATATATATATATACACATACATATATATATATGTGTGTATATATATATATATATATATATATATATATATATATATATATATATATATATATATATATATATATATATATATATATATATATATATAACCTCCTTGCATCTTTTAGCAAAGTCTGCCACCGTCTCCCCCTTCTCCACCTGATCATATTCTTCTGGAGCAGCTATTGCGAGCTCGGCAATCGCTGCAGTCCTCACAATAGTAAGTCTGTCTACTCCATACTTCTCGAAGGATTTGGCCATATTCTTCCCCGTCTGGAAAATGGCAAGGACTTCCTTGTACCGCTTCACCACATCACCTGGTCCTCCAACTAATATAAACACACAAGAACAAGAAGGAATGTATCATTTGAATCATGAGATTGATGAGAAGAAAAAAACAAATCATTGTATTTTACTGTTAATGTTCAATGTGCCGTGAGACACACTAATCCCATATGTGACACCTCAACACAGTGTAGAAGGATTTTCTGGCACAACTTCACCAAGGTACATGGAAACACCATGACACACACAGGGAATTATCAAGGCTAAATTGGGAGAAAAAGAGGGGAAAATGCTAAATAAAAATGGACACATTTGGGGTGAATCATTTTTGGAAATTAACATTCATTTGGACCGTACTGGTCCTTCTGGTACATCCCTCTATCAGCGTGCAGGGCTTGAATTTAGCACTCGCCACTTGCCATTTGCGACCCAAATTCCTCAAGTGGCGAGACAGATTTTCTTGCCACTTGGCTAGTTAGAAAAATCGAGATTCCCAACTTTTGTGCCATTTATAAATCAAATTGAGATTCCCAATACTGTGCGCACCATTGCACCTTTTTATTTTTTATTCTTGATGTCAACTCCGGGTGAACCGTCTGAGTCTGACTCTGAAGAATGAATAGTAAACACTCTGAAGAACAACTGGAGAAAATGGACCAATGCAATGTCTCAGTTTGACCAGAAGGGGACACACTGTATAGTTCCTTAAATGGTTTAGCTGGTGTCTTGTGGTTGTCTTAAGACAGGCTAGGTGGGTTGTTGTAGTCTTAATAAGACACTTTCGAGCTAATAATAAAAAGGCTGCTTGTAATGCTATATATTCTTCCATAAATGTTAGATTTACAATTAAGTAGGCAACTACTGAAATTAAATTATACAAGAACACATCATGCAATCTCATTTTCCACCAATAGTATAGTAGTACACTACTGAATGATAATTGTAGCGTATAGAAAAACAGGATTGATGTAATATGGTACTACGATGACTGCTATATACAAATGATGTCGAAATACAAAAGTAAAGCAACATTTTGGTTTTGGCTAGTAAAAAATCTGGTTGGCTAATAACTTTTTTCATCTACTAGCCACTTGGCTAGTAAGTCAAAAAGTTAATTTCAAGCCCTGTCAGCTTGTCATGAGAGATTGATCTACTTGTAGGGACAACAGACACATACAGCTCAAGCCAGCCAAGAAATACGTTTCACATACCCCGCAGGCGAGAGCGATGTTTGCTTTTCTTCGCCTTTTTCTCCTTATCCTGTCAGAGCTGGATTAGGAGCTGGATTCAGAGTCATCCTCACTGTCGTCTTCACTGTCATGCTGCATCTCAGATCCCCTCATCGCTTCATCATCACTGTCTTCTCTTCTGGACTGTTGAGCCTCCTTGAGACATGTCAAAGCTATGGATGCAAGGATTGATAGTTGATTACATCAGTTTGATTGCTTATTGTATACAAACACCTACAACAACAAACACAGCTATGACACAACTTTCGCACCCACAGCGTACACACCCATCATTCTTTAACCCTCGAGCATCCCTTAAAATTAATATACACTTTTTACCCATAGTCCAAATTTGCCTCATTGACTACCATCTCATAAAAGTGCAATAAAAATGTAATACATATTTATTTTCACTTTCACCACATAAAATCTTTTCAACAACTTCAGACCTGGCCATAGATATAAAGTTAATTATAATCTTTAAACATTATTTTTACAACTCAAAAATTAGGTTCAAAGTGAAATATATTACAGCATTGACTATGTCAATAATTGATAACATTTATTTTGATGCATTATTATTTTTGGAACAATGACTGTTTATTTAAAAAAACTTACACTCTTTACCTTCATGTCCAAATTTGCCCCATTGACTCCCATTATAACCACATATTTTTTATGTACTGTAATTCTTACCTATTATAATTTTTTTCAGACGAATTCCTAATAAATCTAAGCCTCTACCTTCAAAATACAGAGAAAACAGGTTTTATGTCTGGTGACCCCCCAAAACTAGCAGGGGCAGCAGAGCTTCATCACATCAAGTTTCAGTGACGTCTCATCCATCCCGCTCCCGTGTTTGGTTGGGGTCTTTCGTTTAAATAAGTGTCAGCCTTCACGAGGTGTATTAGCTTCTACACACACCCAGTTACATGACTGAGAAGTCAGTCTTTCAAATTTAACGACGTAAACTTCTTCTTCTCCATTATTCAAGTGTTACTGAGTCAAATATGCAGCATCTTTTTGAAAAGTTTACATTTTGTCAGAATTATGTATTTGTTATGACAACTCGAATTGTGAACTTTTAAAAAAAAAGTGTCATAAAGTTAACATTAAGAGCTAACAGTTTAACGTAGTTAGATTAATCTTACCATGTTTTCCAGATGAATTTCCCTTTTCCGCTTTTTTCTTGTGTGTGGTTAGCCTGGTCCTGCGAGGTGAGACTCCGAGCTCATCCATCTGGAGACTCTTCTGTAGCTGGGGCCGCGGTCAGTGCGCGCAAAGAAAAAAGTGCGGCGTGCGGCGTTCAGGCCAATTCGGAACTAAGGCTTTTAACTAAGGCCTAATATTGGTGCTCCTAATCGGAAAAAATTCAGAGTCTTCTTGGAGAATCAGTTTTCTGACATCACACAACAATGTCTAATGTCAATGTCTGGAACGCTTTGAAGACAGAAATGGGAGTTTTCAATGGGGAAACCCAGAGTTCTGAGGTGTCATGAACGCAGCATTAGCGCGCACCAGAACGCAGGAGTTATCGCGGTGTAACCTGGGTGTAACTGCCTTGTAGGAGGAGCAGAATTTTCTGGCAGGACGGACAGTAATTTTAACAGGATAGCCATTTACCAAGCTGCACGTTTCATTTTAGGAGCACACGGCATGCGTGGGTTAAAGTTAGCAAACAAGTTGAGTGAGCTGACAGAAGGCAAAAAAAAAAACCACAAACACCTCAAACTAATTGAATGGCTCCAAAAGAAAAAAATACTGAGATGGAAAGTCAAGTGCAACCGGTGTCATCACAAAATGAATCTGAAGAAAAAGATTGTGGATCTGTGGACCGATTTGAATGGTAGGTAACTTTGGCTAACATTGTGGGATAACTTTTTTGGTCAGTATTATTATTGTTATTATTATTATTATTGTTATTATTATTATTATTATTATTATTATTATTATTATTATTATTATTATTATTATTATTATTATTATTATTCGCCAGCTTGATTTCATGATGGACAACATTGCTGCATCCTCAAGAACCCTTTCAAGAATGGCAAAGCTGTCTGCATGACAGCGATGGAGAGGCTGCATCATAGAGAAGGACAGAGAATTGGGGGAAGGAGCATTTCGTGGTGATATATGAGTCACTTCAGACATAAAAGAAAGGTAACTTTTTATATTAACTGCTACAAATTGTTAGGCTGCTAATTATGACTTAGTCTTGTGATGCCCAACGTTCAGGTCGAGACTGGACAAGACTTGAATGTCTGGGGAAGTTAGTGCAGGATTTTGTAATAGTGCTACCGCTGGTTGCAACCAGCAATGTTAGTAACGAAAGGCCCACCCTAAAAGACTGTTGGTTGGTTTTGCAACACTGTTTTTTTTAAACTCACAAAACGTTTCCACCCAGACACCCGCTTATTTTTACAAAATTGAGGTGAACTTCCCCAGACAATCATTTTGAAATATTAGAGTTTGGAAACGAGACTAGTTATAACCACATCACCAATGTGGAAAAATTAATTAGTATATTCAAAGATTCAATATGTAAATTTTGATCAGAATTTTGAGGTAAAACATTACAAAATCATGTGCAATTATCAGAAATATGTTTAGAAAGAAGAGTTTAAATGTTATGTCAAAGACATTTACCAATTGAAGATGCAAAAGGCACCAAATACAAGCGCAACAGTAAAAGTTGGTGGCGAAGTGCAAATATGCGGCCTCCAGCAGGGAGCAGGGTGCGGATTTTTATTTTAAAAGTTGTACCAGCGCTCCTGCTCCATCCCGCTCCAATTTAGCTCCAGGGCCACCCATACCTGACCCACAACCAGCTTGTTTTCTAGCTGGATCTGTTTGTTATCGAAAAGTATGTAATTGATTAAATTATTATTCAAACTGTGGGAGGGAAGAGATCTGACACAGAACTCATACTGGAATCTGACGATGCCAGGTTTGGGTATATAAGTGTACAACGCTGCTTTTTTGGACAGGTCTGTGAGCAAGGAGCAAGAAAATTCTCACCTGCTCTGTTTCCCTCACATGCTCTGGTCCACCATCCTAATGTGGAGATCTATACTGTATTTTTTAGCCTGGTATTTGGCTGTACTTTGTGTGTATAAAAAGAGTTAAAAACTGCAAGATCTAACTGCTGTCTGAGCGTCGATCAGCTGAGCCAGAGCACAATGGGTGGGGCGCTACACAGCTGTAGCAGCATATGTGTATGTTTTATAACATCGGCAAGAAAAAAAAACATTGTTGATTGTCTTCTCAATCGCAGTGAAACGATTGGATTGCCGATCGCCAGAAGCCAAGTTGAAACAGCAGCCCATCATTTATAATGTTCATGCTTATAGTGATGAAAAACAGAATGGGACAGAATCATTCCTATAGAAACTCTTACATTTGGCTATAGTAATCATCCATTCCATGGAAATCTTGCATTTTACTTTGTCTAATCAGATTTGTCAACTTTATTCCTGCTAACATTATAAATTTATCTGACACAAGGTTAATAATCTTGTTTCTTGTTCTGTCATTTTCCCCAAAACACAGTATGGAAGGGGCAGGATGGCTGGGGGCTGGAAGCGGAGGAAGTGGGTGTTCGGGATGCTGGGGGTGCAAAGCACGCGGAGGCGGCCAGGGCGAAGACATCCAGGGAAGCCGGTGCTTCGCTTGGTGGAGAAGAGGGGGAGGAGAGAACTGGTGCCACTCATAGCTCATCATGTCAAAAGGGAGCAGACATTTCCAGGGAGGATAAACAGAGGGTAGCCTATCATACTGTGTTATTGTATTATGTTACTAAATAATGTTTGTTCAAAGATCTCCTCTGTGCGAATTGTTGTTACGTATCTGTTATCACAGATGTGTGTGTGTGTGTATATATATATATATATATATATATATATACATATATATATATATATATATATATATATATATATATATATATATATATGTTGTATACATATAACAAATGTTATCTGTTAAAATCTTTTTAAATAAAAAGTGTAAACTTCTTTATATGTGATTGCTTAATTTACTAATGGTTAACTATGGTCAAGTAATGCTTATGAGGCAGTTAAGCATTAATAATGTGTTACCTAAGGGATAAATGTGTTACACTTTACAATAAGGGTCCAGAATAGTATTTACTAATGGTTAATTATGGTTAAGTAATGCTTATGAGGCAGTTAAGCATTAATAATGTGTTACCTAAGGGATAAATGTGTTACACTTTACAATAAGGGTCCAGCAAGCCTTTACTAATGGTTAATTATGGTTAAGTAATGCTTATGAGGCAGTTAAGCATTAATAATGTGTTACCTAAGGGATAAATGTGTTACACTTTACAATAAGGGTCCAGCAAGCCTTTACTAATGGTTAAGTAATGGTTATGAGCCACTCCTATACATTTATTAAGGTTTATGTCAGGTTACCGTTCATAAGGTCAGGTAAGCTACCTGATAACATACACAGCACCATTAGGAAATGATTACTTAAGACTCTAAATAGTTGTTTAATAATGCCCATCCAGTAAACATGTACACCATTAGCGAATGATTAGTAGATGTATTAGGTAGCTGTTACTTAATGCATATTCACTCCAAATAAACACCATTAGTAAATGATTACTAGGGACATTATTAACGTTTTACTTATGTATTAACTAATGTATTACTTTATACTAAGTAATGCATACATAAGGATAAATAATTACATCATGTAACGTTTATTAATGCTTACTAATGTATTAATTAACTCTGAGCAGTAGGCATTCATTAACTGTTTATTAATGCATTAACTAATATGCTAATTAATGTTATGTAATACATAATAATGGTTATTTAACTATTATTACACTGTTAATTAATGCTTAATAATGCATTAACTAACTGTTTATTAATGCATTAACTAATATGCTAATTAATGTTAAGTAATACATAATAATGGTTATTTAACTATTATTAAACTGTTAATTAATGCTTAATAATGCATTAACTAACGTTAATTAAGGGACCCTTATTGTAAAGTGTTACCGAGTAGTTACTTTAAAACAATATTACTAACCAGCTGACTATAAAATGAGCACAACGTGATATTTAGGGCTTGGGAGTGGGTCCTATGCTTGGTTCTTTGGTCATGGATGACAGGAGCAGGACAGGCTTCTTTTTTGAAGCTGTTTCAGGGAGGAAGGACACCAAAGTTAGTTATTTGGTGAAAAGAAAAGCATTGGAGTTGGTGTGCAAATTTTTCTTTCTTTCATCACCTGTGGGATCTCCCTTTTGTCTCCCAGAGTCACCAAGCCTGTGACAGGAAATAGCTGTGCATGATATGGGGCAATAAGTATGGTAATAACATCATCTGATATCAAACACAAACACTGACGTCGGGTAAAATCCACCCGAAAGTTGTATACTCTCAACCACTAACGTCGGGTGAAAATCACCCAATACTTTTACTTGAGTACAATTTTTGGCTCTACCAACCTCTATATCAAGAACCTTTCTATTTAAAAAACACTGAAGGAACTAAACCTTTGGAAGGAAAAATACCAAATGTTATACTTGGATATGAGTCAATATTGCCACCTTGTCACCAAAATCAGCAACAACATGCTACTGTCTGAATCTGCTTCACTTTTTGCTTATTTCACAACAATGTTACACTCGAATGAAAACAAGTAACACTTAGGCCAGCTTTGAGAACTATCTCACATCAGTGGAAAATTATATCTGAATTAATTCACTACACGGCTACATATATTACAGTAATGAGTGTTTTGAGTTTCTGTTTATTGAGTGAGAAAACATAATTTTATTCACTTCGGTTGTAATTATGAGTGTTTAATGATATTTTTTGTTAATATTTTTGTAGAAATCCACACTCAGTGTAAGCTCCAACTGTCTGTGTGCTGCTTTAAAGGAAAGTAAACTGAAAGCCTATCAACCTCTAAACTTTTAATTTCCCCACATACTCTGAATTGTAGCCTCAAGTGTTCTGGCCGACACCCCGGCGTGAGCCTTGTGATAAACCCTGAAGTGCCCAGTCTGAACTTTACTATCAGTTTCTCCACTACACCCAGAATGACATTAGCTGGTTTAAGCTGGACACCAAATGAGCCATGTAGCTCCTATAATGTAATAATTTCCTGAAAATGTAATAAAACCCAATAATGTAATAACTTCACCAATAATGTAATAAAATATCCTGACGGATATTGTAATAACATTTTTACCAATAATGAGTTAACTGTACAGGTAGATTGAATTTCCTGCTAGGCATTGCTGCCTGTCGCACCTCCTCCGGTGCCCATGGGTCAGCTGCAGGGTCATCAGCCAGGAACCACCTTTCACCTTGCGGTTGGCCTTGGACCAGAAGCATGGCACCTCTCCCCATCCTAGCCCTGCTCTTCCTGCCTGAACTCTGCCCACGATCTCTTGGTGTTGCAGCCTACCAACCGCTTGGTCGACCTCAGCCTGGGCATTCCACTTTCGGCCAGTAGGAACCTTGGCGTTTGCGTTCCTCACCAGCTGGTCAGTGGACTCTCTTAGCTCGAGAACATGAAATACCTTATTACGTTATTGGGAATTTATTACATGCTACTCAAAGTCTGCAATTTAACCCAATAGTCATTCTGGAGTTTCAAATCCAGCGTATATAACATTATTAGATACTTAAAACACAAAATGTAGAACTCTGGACTGAAAATGAACATATTACATTATCTGTCATGATCAGTTTTGAAAGAAAAAGACCCATCTAAAAATGTAATAAATTCACAATAATGTAATAAGGTTTTACATTATCGGTAAAAATGTTATTACAATATCAGTCAGGATATTTTATTACATTATTGGTGAAGTTATTACATTATTGGATTTTATTACATTTTCAAATGAGTTAAGTGCAAATTTTATTACATTTGCATGCGTTATTAGATTTTCAGGAAATTATTACATCATAGGAAATTATTACATTAGGGAGCTACAAGCCACCAGTTCAACCAGCTTGAAACCAATTACATTACAGATCACAAAACCTCTTACACTGGTCGTAGCTGTTTTTATTTGTTTTTAACAGCAAGTTAATACTATATGACCAGTATTAACTCATATAAATCATTTTATGTCCATCTTGTGCAGATAAATACAGGTATTATTCCATTATTGATGCCCAAATTGATCATATTTGATTATACTGACTTACAGCTACCAAATTGGACCAAAATAGTTCTTCCTTTGTCACTCTTTGTTGGAATGATGTGCAGGCAATGCCTTTGAATATTGACTTAGATTATGTACTTCACCTTGTCTTCTGCCATTCTTGTGAGGTTCTCCTCAGGAACAGCCCTTTCTCTCAAGGCAGAGAGAAACTGCTCCATGATCTATAATATTCAACAATAAATGTAGTCATACTTGTTACGGCCCCCAGCCATTAGTGCCTGTGATTTAGTGTGTAGTTATATATTCTGTTTCTGTATTTTTGGGCGAGTGAGCGCTCCTGTTTGTTGTTCCATCTTGTTCTTCCCACTGACAGTTCAGATTGACAGGTCCCGCCTCCTGCCGCCGCCATTGGTCCTCCGCAGCTGGGGCAGATGAGACTGCACGAGCTGACAACAAGCTGCTGGTCCAACTCAAAAGCTGCGGGTCCACCTCAAAAGCAGCTGGTCCACCTCAAAAGCAGCTGGTTCAACTCAAAAGCTGCTGGTCCAGCTCAAAAGCAGCTGGTTCAACTCAAAATCTGCTGGTCCACCTCAAAAGCAGCTGGTCCACCTCAAAAGCAGCTGGTCCACCTCAAAAGCAGCTGGTTCAACTCAAAAGCTGCTGGTCCACCTCAAAAGCAGCTGGTCCACCTCAAAAGCAGCTGGTCCATCTCAAAAGCAGCTGGTTCAACTCAAAAGCTGCTGGTCCACCTCAAAAGCAGCTGGTTCAACTCAAAAGCTGCTGGTCCACCTCAAAAGCAGCTGGTTCAACTCAAAAGCTGCTGGTCCACCTCAAAAGCAGCTGGTCCACCTCAAAAGCAGCTGGTCCACCTCAAAAGCAGTTGGTTCAACTCAAAAGCTGCTGGTCCACCTCAAAAGCAGCTGGTCCACCTCAAAAGCAGCACACCTCAGTCAGCATTGGGAGGGCCGCTACTGTTCAGTGTGGCAATCCTCCTTGCTGTGTTCCGTGCATTTGTGATTTGTGTTAGTCTGCTGTCTGCTTGTGAGCAGTTCTTGCTTGAGTTAGCTGTGTTAGCTGTGTGTTTAGACATTTGTAAGGTTAGATAATTTAGCCACTTGTGTGCTAGTTCTTAGTTTGTACTCGATAGTTTTGTCTTTTATTTTATACAGAAGCAGTAAGGGTAAACCACCATTTAATTTGATCCCCTTTTTCTCCTGTTTTTTTGTTAGTTTAGGAATTTAGGTTTAGTGATTGTAATTTTGTTTGATCTTTTGTTTCCTCCCAGGGCTTAGGTAGTCTGGTTGAGAAGGTAGTTTCTTTTGTTTGTTATTTTGGCCTAGGTTTACCCCGAAGAGAAGCTTCATTTTCGTGTTGTCATGTTGTTTCTTTTGTGCTAACCCATTTAGCACTGATTTGAACTTGTCTATTGAAAACCTTGAGCTGTGCAAAATAAATACAGCCTTTTTGTTGTAAACCGTCTCTCACTGCCTCATTTTTATGTTGCGCCTCTGTTCCCCTAGCCACGGGCGTAACATAGCAGCAGCAACAAAGTTGTTCAACTCTTGACTGCCGTCCCTTCATTTCACAAAAGGGTTGTTATCGTTCTTCTGATTAGTTAATCAACATGTCATGTTTATTTTGCATTAAAATAGGAGCAGAGCTATAGTCGGCTCAGTTCTGTGGGCACAGCGAAAGGTGGTCTGTTTTGAAGTTAGATAGGAAGGAAAACTCTGAATGTAAGAAACCTCTGCAGTGCTTGATGAACTTCAGGGAAACTGTAGCTTGTGTGGATGCTATCGCACAACTTCATCAATGAAAGAGCTAAGCTACTGAAAAACTCATTGATTGAGAAAACAGCGACTCTGCGGCCACGCTACTGAGAAATGTAACGTTAGTTTAACAACTATGCTACACTTGTAGCTGCTGCCCATCACTGCATGTAATGCTGTGCCACACAAACCATAATAATAATAAAAGTCTTCTGTTATGAATAATTAATTCGTTATCACCACAAAAACATCTTTGTTATATCGATAACGAAATAATTAATTCGTTATCATGACAAAATGATTTTTGTTATATCGAGATAACGAAAAAATAAGTCGTTATCACGAGATAACAGTGCAAAAAAAAGAAAAAAACAGTGCAAAAATAAAAAAAGGGGAAAGGCCGTTCTCAGCTTCCGTAGGTTTGATACAAATAAGTTATCATTGAATTTGAACAAAACTACATTTATGTTATTTGGAAATCATAAAATGACTCAAAACCGAGTCCGATGACACCACCCACGACTCTCTATATCAAACCATTCAAAAGTTATGGCAGAAAATAGGAACTATTAGATATGGACCAATCAGATGAAGGGTGGGCGCGCTTTTTGGCGTCTAGCGTCGCCACGGTAACGCTTTTGAAAGAGAAAAGTAATGTGCGTAGTCGCAGGATGGAGACGCACATTTTGATGTATAACACACCTGGGTGCACGTTACAGTTCGGGCCGCATTAACGGCCGAAGAAATGGCATAAATTTCGCCAAAATTACACAATTAATTGAAAATGGCCGACTTCCTGTTCGGTTTCGGCCATGGCGACAAGAGACTTTTCTTTAAGTTGTGACATGATACAGGTGTGTACTGATTTTCGTGCATGTACGTCAAACCGTATTGTGGGGCTTGAGGCACAAAGTTTTCTAGGGGGCGCTGTTGAGCCATTAGGCCACGCCCATTAATGCAAACCATTAAATATCACATTTATCACCAGGCCTGGCTTGAAAAAAGAAAGGTGAAAAATTTGGTGACTTTTGGGGCACGTTTAGGGGGAAAAAAGACCCTCATTTCATCGGAAAAATCAAACTAAAAACGAGAAAAAAAAAATCCTACAGATACAATAGTACGGAGCCCCTAAAGGGACAAGGATTTTTTTTTATAATGAGTTTTACGCGCGCGCGTAAAACCTTTAAGTGAGCACGTAAAGTTGTTTACTTGCAAGCAAAGTGGTAATGTCCTTATAATGGAGTCCCGGGTTAAAATATAGCTCAGCTAAATCCTGTAATGTCATTTCCATTCATAAACAGAGCAGGGCGCAACTGGAGGGTCTCCTGTTCCAGCAAAACTCCCATGTGCTTGTTTTTACGCGCTCACGTAGAACAACTTTTAGGCGCTCACTTACAAGTTTTGCGAGAGCGCGTGAAACTTTTTAGTGAGTGCATAAACGTTTTACGTGCTCACGTAAACAACTTTACGTGCTCACTTAAAGGTTTTACGCGTGCGCGTAAAACTCATTATATAAAAGAAAAAAATCTGCGTCCCTTTAGGGGCTCCGTACAATAGGACCTAAAAATACAACAACAACAACAACAACAACAACAACAACAAAAGTGGAACTGACTGTTGCCGTCTCAGAAAAAAAGTTTAATTTGTGATTATTATTAGCAGAGGTGTATAGTAGCAAAGTAGATGTACTTCGTTACTATACTTAAGTCATTTTTTGGGGGATTTGTGCTTTACTTGCATTTTCTTTTTTAATCAGGACTTTTACTTTTACTTCACTACATTTAAAAGTTCAAAAATATACTTTTACTTAATTACTTTGATATTTGCCACCTCGTTACTCAAACAAATTAAAATAATTAAGGAATTACAGTATATTTTGCAAGACAGTTTATTTTTGGTGTTTATTCTATACCACATTTGTTTCACCTGAAAGTGAAATTAAAAAAAAAAAAGGGAAGGATAATTTTTGGTCGTGTTGCTTCTTTTCATGCGTACTATAAAATACTTAATATTTTACTTTTACCATGCCCCCTCTGGCCAACCGGGGCGCCAGATGGGGTGGGGAGGATCTGGCCGGAATAACGTGATCCTTCCACGCGCTACGTCCGGTCAGAGAATCCTCACCCTGTCTGGTGAAAAGAAGCGGTCCGTCACTCCTCAGGACAAGAAGGAGACCTGAGCTCAGTGTAGGGCCCTCCCTGGGTTGGTAGAGGATGGCAATGCCCAGGACTGTTACTTAGGTATGAGCACTGGGTGATGAAATGGGTAAAAAATCTGGGATAAAAAAATATTAAAAAAAAAAAATATATTTTACTTTTGATACTTGAGTATATTTTTTCACAAGATACTTTTGATACTTAAGTACTTTTAATGTGAGCTACTTTAAGACTTTTACTCCAGTAATTTTCTTATAGGTGACTTTAACTTTTACCAAAGTCTTTTTCAGTTATGGTATTTCTACTTTTACTTAGTTACTTTTTTCAAGTACTTTATATACACCTCTGATTATTAGTATTCAAGTTTTAGGAAACGTGATTCTTTTATTCTGTGTTTCGCTGCCCTCTGGTGGCAGAGCGGGGAATTACATGCACATGCGCCGTTTACATGCAGGTAACTTCTCCCCCTCTAGACTACTGCTGATTTCTGAATTTATTTCTGATTTTATTGCATTTATATTGTTGTGTGCCCTGTAAAGGCACGTTAAATAAATACAATGTATTATTATTATGAATAATAATAATAATACCAATACTACTACTACTACTAACAACAACAACAACAACTATTATATATATATATATATATATATATATATATATATATATATATATATATATATATATACATATATATATATATATATATATATATACATATATATATATATATATATATATATATATATATATATATATATATATATATATATATATATATATATACGTAAATATTTTGAACCCTGACTGAAAAGCAGCTCATTTCTATATAATTGGTCACATAACTGGAATTTTAGATACAAATGGGAGGTTCAAAATTGATCTATAATTAGATAAAATATCTGGGTCAAGAGAAGGTTTTCAAGTAAAGATTTAATAACTTTAAAAACCTGTGGTTACATCTTAAGTCTAGGGATAAGTTGATCTGGTCCAGTATTGTCGCACCAATAAGAGAAAAGCATTTTAGAGTAATGAAGTTAGTATGAGGTCGATGTGGATGATTTAGCTCTAGTCACGTCTCTGCAAACTGAGATAAATAAATATAAATCTATGTGAGTGAAGAGGAGGTTAACTGAGCTAGATTGTTAAATCCAATGTTTCGGTTTTTTTTTTCTTTTAAAGTTTGGAAAACAGTGAAAATAATTATTGGATGAGTAAAGTGGGAGATTCAAGGTAAAAGTTTGGTTTAAGTCTGGATAAAGTCTTTTTTATTCCTATAACGTTTGTTTTTGTTTTGTTCTATTTTTATTTCTTTTATATAAGGTATATATATTAGTGGAAGAGTGCGGCTGTGGGAGTAGTGGACTGTGATAGGCTGAGTAGAGAACAGAAGGTAAATTACACTAAAGGTAAATTTCCTTTGGCTCCATCTGGTGGACAGAAGGTAAATTACACTAAAGTAACGACCAGCTCCCCCATGTGGAGAGGAGGGAACTTCCTCTGGCTCCATCTGCTGGATAAACGTTGGAAATGCATTACTTTATTCCAATAGATTAAAAAAGAAGGCAAACATACACTTCAATTGAATTGAAATTTTATTTCGAACATGAAACAGTAATGAATACAAGACAAAACAATAATAATCAATAATAAATAAATGTTTGTTTCCTGCTTCTTTTTTCACCAACATCCAGTAGGCTACTTCCAGTTTTACTTATGTGATAGCACGATAGCACGATAGAACAAAACATGCCTATTAATACATAATTATCCATATAAGTATATAGAAAATATAAATATTACATAAATAATATATCAATATATAGAAAATACAAATATTATATAAATCTATATAAATGTACACTATATAAACTACAGAAATATCCTTATAAATATAAATATATATATATATATATATATATATATATATATATATATATATATATATATATATATATATATATATATATATATATATATATATATATATGCTACATACATCATAAATATACATACATAATTATAACTATCCCTCTCAACATATAATATATACTACATAAATATCCACATAAATATCTAAACATATCTTAAGGAAGTATAATATACCATTTTTCCCTATTTTATTTGTTTATTACACTCCCCGTTAACCCATTTCCTCTTCCATATACCTGTTTATAAATCATTTTTCGTATCTCTTTTTAAACAGATTTATGTTGGTACTTTGTTTAATTTCCTGCCCCAAACATATTAGGTTGTTTTTTTTTGTTAGGGGGGGTAAAAGAAAAGCCATCGAGATAAAAGAGATAAAAACAGGTGTTTCCTTCTTCATGGGCCGCCGTCCTGCGTAGTTGAGATGTTTCACTGCTTTCACAGACCTGATTCTCATCCAGTCCTGCATCCATCCCCGGGTCTGCACCAGTCTGTTCATCATGACACACACTTTAGGACCCGGGTGTTGAAGCAGGAAACATGTGGAACATCTGGACAGACGACCTCGGGGACCACGATTGTCCAGTCCTGCTCCAAGTTTTACTTTCTTCCCAAGAATTCAGACGGGAACATCAGTAATGTGCAGAAATGAAAAACAGGAAAACTCATCACAAATAATGTTCTCCACTAAACCTTAGAGAGATTCCACATAGAAATACATCTTACACAGTCTGTTATCTGCTGAACTGCTGGTGTTTTTACTATTATCTCCATGTTATTTACTCATGTCACTGTGATTGAAGCTGATGTGATTCAAACAGGAGTTAAGACCTGAGCCGGTAACTGAAACTGGGGTTTATCGTCTACAAACAACTCAGAGAAAATGTCCATGGTTTTCCCTGAATCCGTTTTTGTCCTGATTCCAGTCTGGTCCGCTCAGTCTCTCTTTATAAACGTCATAATGAACCTGTGAGTTGGTTTTCCACCTGCGTTCAGCTCTTCGTCTCTTGTTTCAGCTCTAACCGGTGCAGCATCTCTCCAGGGAGGTTTCTCTTTAGCAGGGATCCCCTTCACCTTCCTGGGAGCAATGACATCAATAATACTCCTAATTTAGGGAGGTTTCTCTTTATCAGGGATCCCCTTCACCTCGCTGGGAGCAATGACATCAATAATACTCCTAATTTAGTCCAGCAGAGAGATGGGGAGGATGGCTGGGATGGGGCTTCATTCCTGCCTGTTATCTAACACCTGGTTTATACTTTATAGAACAATATTTGGTCTAAATTAAAACACATTGGTTTAGTGTCTGTCTATCTTTCTATGTATGTGATCAGAAATGATCTTGAATCTTGAATCTTCAGATTCAGGAATCAGAGATAATCAGGACTGAAATACATGGAAACATATTCAATGTCATGATAAAGAAATCCAACATCAATGAACATCTAAAGATCTGTGTAAACACTAAGTTGAAGTACTTTCATGAAACAAAAAAAAGAAACAAAGGATTTTTATTGTATGAATTTTATTATTGATTCATCTGATCAGCCTCAATCATATTTGTGTTTACATCGGATTAAATATTTGATTTATTTGACATAAACAACATGCTCCTCGTCAGTTGAAGAGAAAAACATTATTGATTATCTTGTCTGAACTGGCACCTTCATTTCTGAAGGTCATGTGGATTTGACCAAACTTTATGAAATAAGAATCATGGATTTATATGCAAGTTACTTTGACTTAGTTTTTAATGCCTGACGTCCCACAACTGCTTTCACGAGCTCGTTGTTGCTCCTACTTCTCCATTTTTGCTGCTGCTATTGCTTCTAATGGTCCTGCTACTATTGTTTCTCCTGCTAATACTCCTAGTCCTAGTCCTACTGCTACTGCTCCTCCTATTCCTACTGCTGCTCCTACGGGTCCTGTTACTACTGCTCCCACTCCTATTACTACTGCTCCCACTCCTGCTGTTTTTGCTGCTTTGTTCTTCACCTGCAGGAGGAACAAGAACATATTTTACACAAAACAAGATGATTCATGTCCTTCAGAAACAATCCACCACTCTGAACATTTATGTGTAGCACATCTAACACAAACCACCAGGAGAAACATGTTCTAACGTACCTGCTGACACACAGCCTTGCCGTAGCGCAGATGAGTGGCGACGTGTTCACAGTTGAAACGCATCACGCTGCTTCTTCTTTTTATCCACCATTTTAACGGCCTTCTCCAAGATATACTTAGCTGAACGAGGTGTGTATTCATCATCCAGGACATTGTTGATTCTATGGAAGTCCTTATTCACAATGTCCTGCAGTTTGTCTTTCACCACGACGCTTGTACCAGCCCCCGACTCTAAAAGGATGAACCATGAAGAAAAGTGTTTGAGCTTCAGCTCACTGAGATGATGCTGACACCTAAAGATGCTGACATGGTTCTACGTCTGCTCTGTTGCTGATTCACACCGTTGAGCAGCTGAGAACAACCTGAAACCTTGTTTGGTTTTGTTTCAGTCTGACATGTTGGAGGAACGAGGAAACTCACCGTGTGTTACGAGGTAGACGACGTCTCCATCACTAACATAAACAGCCCAGTGCTGATAACCATCACGGAAGATCTCAATCCGGTCTCCAGGTTGGATCTCCTTTTTTTCCTTCAGTTAGAATAAAAACATTCAATCAAAATCAAAAAGAATGATAGAAACAAACCAGTCGACCCAGTTGTTGGTTTGAACTGGAGTTGAACAAAATTAAAGAATAGAGAAAAGACTATTAAAGAATAGGGAGAAGACTATTAAATAATAGAGAAAAGACTATTAAAGAATAGAGAGAAGAGTGGTTATTGACTTTTATACAGACCCCCCCTCCCACGCAAGGAAAAAAGAAAAATGAAATTTACAAACCGTGTCAAAGTATTTCCTGATTGAAGAGGCTGAGTTACTGGAAGCAAAAAACCCTAAAACAGACACCAGAAGTGAGTTCAGAACATCAAACACATCTGTTAAGTTTGTGATATCCAAAAACTTCTTCTTTACTATTAAAATATCAGATATATTTTATTTCCACATATTTGTGCATTTGTATGGTATATATGAAACAATTATATGTAGGTACAAACATATTTTGAGTTTGTAAAGTTAATTAAAGCAAATAAATAAATTACTGAAACTGTTAAAATAGTTAGTTTTTCCTAAATAGAGTTTTATAAATCCTAATATAGTAAAGCATGAATATTCACTTTGACCAACCAAGGCATTATTGTTTGTGTGTGTGTATATATATGTACTGTATATGTATATAGCATCCACAGGCTTTTATTTAACAGAAAGTGCATCTTCAATATTTGCAGCCTCTACAGGAGCAAAAAGTACCATAGTGTCTGTTCTAGACAGTCAGAATGTACAGTAGCCTGGAACCAGAAAGACAGAAGATCTCTGTGTCCCAGGGGGCAAGAGCATTCTGGATGTTTTATACCCCGTCCACACGTAGCCGGGTATTTTTAAAACCGAATATTTACCCCCCTCCGTTTATAAAAAAATTTGCATCCACATTACATCGTTTTTAAAAAAAAACCCTTCCACGCATAACCGAAGATCTGCGTTTTCGACCACATTCATAAGCATTTCAAACCTGTAGATAATCTGCGGCTCCCGGGAAAGCTGCACCTCCGCGCCTCTGCGGCTCTGCGGCTCCCGCAGGCGCATCTCCTTCTCCCCCCCGTGTCCCGCCACGGAGCTGCCGCATTATCGACGCAGCCCTACGCCGTAGCCTACGCCGTAGCCTACGCCGTAGGGTACGGCGTAAGGTGCGCGTCGCCGCGTACCCTACGGCGTAGCCTCTGTGTCGGTGTAACGCAGTAAACGGTGGTCAAGAGCAGAGACCATTTATTTGATAAATAGCTTGGAGAACAGATGAAACAAAGGTTTCACGTCAGAGCAGATTTGTTGTTGTTTTGGCGCATAATGTGACGTTCGAAAACGCAAAACTCCGGTTGTGTGTGTCTACACGCATCTACATAAACGGAGTTTTCAAAAATCTTCACTTTGCCCGGAGTTTTTTTAGACCTTCGTTTATTTGCGTTTTCATGTGGATGACAGGACAAAACGTAGGAAAATATCTCCGGTTTAGCAGATATCCGGCTACGTGTGGACGGGGTATTAGACAGAACTTAGAGATAGAACATAAGCAATAACAAGCAATATCAAGTCAACAACAGTAGGTAATACAGCAGGAAAAAGAAATACCAGCTGGTCAGACCTAAGGAAAATAAAGAAGTCTGGGTCGTGTGCTGGATCAACGCCCGTGTGTTTTGCTGTTAAAGATACCTGAGGCTCCAAGAACTTCTATAGTAGCTGAATACTTTACTACAGTGGACACAGATCACTTGGGATTTGTCCACTGTTCCATCTGGGAGAGTTTTAAAAGTAAAATGTCCATTTTCTAACCAAACCATGTTTGTTGCTCTTGCATAGCGTGTAGCAGCTGTTGTGGGCGGAGCCATCGCTGACTCGTGTCTTAATATCAGGCTTTGTGATTGACAGACGAGTAAACCAATCACAAACCAGCTTTTCCTCAACACTCCACCTCCCAGTCATTGTGACGGTTGTGATTGGTTTGTTGTTTCGGAGCCGGAAGTGCTGGAGTTTTTTCGGCTACGGAAAAATATATTTTTGCGTTATGTGTTAAAAATTTTACATAATTTATATATTACCAATTTATATATATATATATATATATATATATATATATATATATATATATATATATATATATATATATATATATATATATATGTGTTGTGCAACTCGGGTAGCTTGGCTGATTAGTTATCCAAGGCTATAAATGAATATTATTAATAATTATTAATAATTAATAAAGTTTACTATTTATCAAATCGTATTATCAAAATGATAATTCTCGTCGGGGCACCACCCCCAGGGCCTTACTCCGGTGGAATTGTGATAACTAAACAGCAGAAAATCAGTCTCATATGATTTGAATTATCCTGCAGAACAGCAAATCTTACTATATCTTACAGAATAACAATGAAGGCGTGATATCCGAACACTAGGCTCTGCTTAAACAAATCAATTTGTGACCAAATCTTGCATGAAATAACAACAACTACTCATTAAAAATCAATCAGGATTTATTTACATACAGGTGTCAAAAGATGATAAACGCAACACCCCAAATAAACCTGATGGCAGAACTTAAGTATTATAAAACAATTAATTAACTAGAAAAACAAAAATCAATAAAAATGAAACTTAAAGTTAAATGCATGGAATGAAAAAAAAGAAATCAAAGCAATAATAAAAATGATATCACGAACATGTACAGTTTAAAATATTGCAGTGTTTAGAGGGTGGTATTTTAAAGATGGCGGAACTGTAACCACGCCACGTGCAATTAGAACGGATGGTGATCCCGGTGTTTAAACCGTGATCAACTGGCGAAACGGCGCTTTAAAACATGAATGACTAGCAGAAAGTAGTGACTACAAATTAATGACAACAGTCCTGATAATGATGCTGATGTAATCTCAGCTCTGAACACAGATTTAGCTCTGTAACACTCCCAGTTAAACTCATACACCCAGGTCTCGAAACCTCACGCCTCCTCGGGTCTCCGGGTGCCGATCAGGGGTTCCTGCCGGATCTTTGGTCGGGGTCCGATCCAAGAGAGTCCTCCCGCCTTTCCCGCTCCTCCTCCTGACTCTGGATTCACGAGAGGACGACGGGGCTACAGCGTGAAGCAGCCGGCGCTCCCTCCCCTGTCCGGAGGCTATCACGTCATCTCGGGGGCGCGCGGGGCCTGTCCACTTCTTCCAGAGTGCGGGTGTCCGTCGGCCTGAGCGCGTGGCCCCGGACGGGGCGGCGGGATGCGTCTCGGTTCTGCGCGGGGCAGGCTGTCCACAGGTCCTTTCAGGTGAAGTTTTCGAAGCGGCTCCCCCCCCCTTTCCAGCTCCCAGGGACCGGGGATACGTGAAGCAGGACTCGGAGCTCCGGATGAAAAGTTGAGACCGAGAGCTGATGGGGGCGGCTCCGCGCACCGCGGCTTCAACGAGCTGCAGGTCCAACGGAGCGGCCCGATGGGGGCCTTACACCAAAAGTCGACATTTGAAAGGAAGATGGGATCTTGGCCCGGAGCCAAACGATCCAGCTCGGATGAGATGAAGATCGGAAGAGAGAGAGGAAAAGGAGAGAGGGATTCAGCGCCGCTGTCTGCGCCGCTGTCTGCGCCGCTGTCTGCGCCGCGGGTCCTTGCTGATACTCCGGCCAGACCACGCGGCAGATCTCTCCTCTTATCCCCCCCTTTGGGGGGGGGAAGGCCGTGGTCCCTTTGGCCCGGGGCCAGAAAGACGTGCTGATCCGCCAGTTGAATGAAGGAAAAAGAGAAAGATGAACGCGCAGCGCGGCGTTTTGATCCTTCGCGCGCTGCGGTGACGTCATCGGTGCCTCATTGTGATTGGATGCGCGCCGCTTGTAGGCGCCACCCCCCCCCACGCAAGGCATGCTGGGGGTTGTAGTTCATGGCAAGGCGGCCATTTTTGGAGGCACATTACAGCCGATTTTCAGCTGAGCCGTTTCAAAGTTGAATATACACATTCACAAAGTGTTCATACATTTTATAAGTTCAGAGTTCACATGGGCGACGCCCAACATATATATATATATATATATATATATATATATATATATATATAATATATATATTAATATATAATAATATATATTATATATATATATATATATATATATATATAATATATATTCATATATATTAATAATAATATATATTAATATATACAAAATGTAGGTGTATGTATACCCTCTCTCTTTATCTATAATGACTTTGATTTATATAGCTCCTTCAAGGCACCCAGAGCTTTACAGAGATCATTATTCATTCATACACATCCTCACTGGTGGTAGCTACGTTTGTAGCCACAGCTGCCCTGCAGACTGAGGGAAGCGTGGCTGCCATATCACGCCAAACGGCCCCTCCGACCACCACCAACATTCACACATTCACACGGGGCAGGTGGGTAAGGTGTCTTGCCCAAGGACACTACGACAGAAAACTGGGACGGAGAGGGATTCGAACCGCCGACCTTCCGATCATTGGACGACCCGCTCTACCACCTGAGCTACTGCCGCCCCATCCATCTATTGAGAGAGAGAGAGAGAGGTTTTTTTTTTAGTTTTCACACCACTTTAATTGACTCAAAAAGTCAGGTCCAACCAAACACACAGACAACAATTTTCAGTACAAACACCAATAAAAAAAACAATAGATTTCAATTTAAAATATTTCCAAAGAACTGAACACAGCACCTTATCAACACACCACATGTCATTAAAATCCTTTATGTTGTTAGTCAGACAGTAGAAATTAAAATCAGTCCTGAGTCTGATTTTCAACATCCGCCAAAAAGTTAAAACAACATCAGTATCCACAGAACCCTCCAGTCTACTTCTCCTGCTGACATAGACCGCCAATTTGGCTTGACCAATGACAAAATGTAAAAGTCGACATTTAGACTTTTCTGTTTTCCTGTGCCTGACACATAAAATGAACATCTGATGTGAAAAAGTCTCACCAAACATCGAGAACATTCGACTCAGCAAGAGAAACAGAGCCGAAAGACGAGCACATTCTAAAAAACAAGGAAACACGTCTCTCTCTGTGCACAGAAGGGACAAACAGGCTGAACATTTGAATTCAAGACAGAAACAAATGAGAAAAGAGTGGCTCCAAAGCCAGGGAATACAACATCCCCGACAAAGAACAGCCCTGTCTGACCCCCCTCCGGACCCCGAAAGGAGCACATAAAACCCTGTTAACCTTTAGAACATTCTCAATGTCTCGGTACAGGACCTGGATCTTGGCTATAAGTCCAGAGCTGAACCCAAAAGCCTGCAGTACCTGCCACAAGTACTGGTGTTCAACCCGGTCAAAAGCCTTTTCTTGGTCCAGAGAAATCAGACCAAGCTCACAGACCAATGAACTAGAGAGGTCCAAAACATCCCGAATTAAAGCAATGTTGTCAGTTATTAACCTGCTGGGCACACAGTACGTCTGGTCCACATGGATGACCTGACCTCCATCACTCCTTTCAGCCTCATGGCCAACACCTTTGACAGAAGTTTGTAATCTGTACATAGTAAGGACACGGGCCGCCAGTTCTTAACGTCCTGCAGGTCTCCTTTCTTTGGGAGGAGGGTGAGGACAGCTCGCCTGCAGCTCAGAGGCAGCCGCCCTTTACTCAGACTGTCCCTGAGGACACACAGCAAATCCTCACCAAGCACAAACCAGAAAGTCTTATAAAAATCAGCAGGGAGACCATCTATCCCCGGAGCTTTCCCACTCTTCAGGCTCTGCAAGGCCGCCATCAGCTCTTGAGCAGACAGCGGGGCCTCCAGCTCTGCATTGTCCTCCTCATGGACCTGTGGCAGACCCTTGAAGAAGGACGTGGCCATCTCAGGTTCCTCCTGGAACTCCGCCTTATAAAGTTCTCTGTAAAAGCTCACTGCACGTTGACGGATCTCCGCAGAGTCATGCAGCAACTGTCCGGTGTCAGACCGCAGCGAGTGCATCATTCGCCTCTGTCCATTTTTCCTCTCCAGCCCAAAGAAGAAGTGAGAGGGAGCATCCATCTCAGCTATGTGCTGCAAAAGTGAGCGGACCAGAGCGCCCTGAGCAGATATACCCAGCAAGTCAGACAGAGCTGATTTTATCCTTTTGAGAACTTTAATATGTTTTTTTTTTGTTTTTGTTTTTTTATTTTGGATCCCCATTAGCAGACACAAAACGCCAGCTAGTCTTCCTGGGGTCCATGAAAATTAAAATACATTCATATAAAAGCACAATTATACATATATATACTTCCTATAGTACTTTACATTTTAAATGTATGAATACATTACTAAATACATAAGTAATTACAATTACATCACTCCATTTAACCCCTCCCCCCCCAAACACACATCCCACCCACATCATTACACCAGCAACATCACTGTAGTGGTAACCATCACAACCTGCAACTACATTGAGCTGTATATTCCACACAATAAATCACAAAATGTATATCAAACATATATTAACCATTGTTTATGTCTGTACCCAAAAATAACCTTTTTAGTTGTTTTTTGAAACTGTCTCTGCTTGTTTCTTTAGTAATGGTGTATGGCAACCTGTTCCACTGTGAGACGGCCCTGGACATACAAGTTCTTTTCATTGCATTTGATCTCGGTAATGGAATAGAAATATGACCCCAGCTAACTTGTCTTGTCCTGTGCTCATGTCTGTTTTGGGAAAAGGTTATTTTTGAGTACAGGCAGTTTGGTTGTTTCGACACAGTTATATTCCTGAATAATGTTAGTAAATTGTGTGTTAATCTGTCCTCTACTTTCATCCATGCAAGATCAATTGCATTTGGTCAACAGCCTTTCTCATAGAACACCCGAGTGCTGGAGCTGCTCTATTCTGCACTATCTGAAGTTTGTTTATGTTTTTTTTGCTGCACTTGACCAGATAGCTGAGCAGTAGTCAAGGTGTGATAATACTAAAGTTTGAATAACCTGTCGGAGTGTAGTTGGTGTTAATAAAGAGGAGTATCTTCTAATCATAGATATACCTTTCCCAATTTTGCCTGTTAACTTGTCTATATGATTCTGCCATGACAGATGTTCATCAAGAAGTATTCCAAGAAGTTTAGCTTCAGTGACCTGTTCTATACACCTGCCGTTCATGGATATTTTGAATTGGTTTTGGCTTTTTAAAGCATGGTTTGAGCCAAAAACAATGCATTTAGTTTTTACTACATTTAAAATCAATTTGTTTTTGGTTACCCATGCCAAAATTGATTTCAGGTCGTTTTCCAGCAACACATTCAGCTCATCCATCTTTTTTGATGACATATAGACTGTCGAATCATCGGCAAACATGGCTATACTAGCTTTACTCAGGACAAGTGGCATATCATTGGTAAAAATAGAATAGAGCAATGGACCCAAACAACTTCCCTGTGGGACTCCACATAATACTGCCTTCACTGCAGAAGAACTACCATTAAAGTAGACAGTTTGTGTTCTATTTGATAGATAGCTCCGCATCCAATTAAGAGTCCCCTTATTAAAACCATAAGCAGCCGGTTTCCTTAAGAGCATTTTGTGATCAATCAAGTCAAATGCAGCACTAAAATCGAGAAGAACAGCACCCACAATCCTTTTCTTGTCTATCTCACTCATCCACTGATCGGTCATCTGCATTAAGGCAGTACTCGTGGAGTGATCTTTTTTGTAAGCATGTTGAAATTCAGAGTTTAGTTTGTTAATGAAAAAATAAGATGAAATCTGGTCAAACACAATTCTCTCCATGAGCTTGCTTAGCACTGGAAGAATGCTGATAGGACGGCTATTAGCGCCTGAAAACATGTCCTTCTTGTTTTTGGGTAGTGGTATAACTTTTGCAGCTTTCCATGCCCGTGGACAAACACCTTTCAGTAAACTTAGATTGAATATGTGGCATATGGGCAGTGCATTAGAGCCAGAAACCCAAGAGTTTCCCATCCAGGTTATCTAATCCTGATGGTTTTTCAACATTTATACTACTGAGAGATGTTTTTACTTTATCCACCTGTATAGTTTGAAAGACAAACTCACAATCCTTATCTCTCATGATTTTGTTGTTAATCAATTGAATTGAAAAGTTGTTATGCAAGGATGTCGTCTCGTTTTTTAAATTCTCTATCTTCCTAACAAAAAAGTCATTAAAGTAGTTAGCAATATGGAGAGGCTTAGTTATGAATGAACCCTCTGCTTCTACAAAGGAGGGAGTGTTGTCCCCTCATCTTCGCATTAGCTCATTTAATGTTTTCCACAGTTTCTTTCCATCTGTTGTGGTTTGGTATTTTAAGGACCCAAGTGCAGGGGAGAGAGGGAGGCCGGAGGCAGGAGTTCTCAACAAAAGGGTTTAATCCAAAAAAAGGCAAAACACAAGGCGCTGCAGAGCAGGATAAACAAAAACCAGGAACAGGGGAAAACGACGAGGAGCACATGGAGGGGAGAACCAGTACGGACCGACAGGGAACCAAGGAATGACAAGACAAGATATACTGAAGGGATAACGAGACATGACGAGACACAGGTGCAGACACAATCAGGGCAGATGGGACACAGGCGGGGCAAGACAGAACTGAAAGTTACAAACACTGGGGGGAAGTGTCAAACCCTGACAGTACCCCCCCCTCAAGGGACAGATCCCAGATGTCCCCAGAGTCCTAACCCAGGGTGGGCGGAGTGGGCCTGGAGGAGGGCCCAGGCCACACACGGCCAAAGCTCCGGGGGCCGCCCTTGGGACCGAGCAGACCAGCGAGAGAGCTCGGGGGGGGCGTCCCCGAGGCCTAGGCCTGGGTCTTGGCGGGGGGCGTGACGGGGATTCCTGGCGGGGGTCTGAGACTGGACGGGACTCGGGAACTGGACGGGACTCGGGAACCTGACGGGACTCGGGAACCTGACGGGACTCGGGAACCTGACGGGACTCGGGAACCTGACGGGGCTCTGGGACGGCCTCAGGAACAGAGGGCTGCGGAACCGCCTCAGGAACAGAGGGCTGCGGAACCGCCTCAGGAACAGAGGGCTGCGGGACCGCCTCAGGAACAGAGGGCTGCGGAACCGCCTCAGGAACAGAGGGCTGCGGAACCGCCTCAGGAACAGAGGGCTGCGGGACCGCCTCAGGAACAGAGCAGACAGGATGCGGGGAGCCGGAACAGGAGCAGACAGGATGCGGGGAGCCGGCGTCGGGGGGCAGAGGATCCCCGGAGCTGCCCGAGTGGGAACCCGGGTCCGAGGCGCCGGCTGCGGGGGTACCCGGGTCCGAGGTGCCGGCTGCGGGGGTACCCGGGTCCGAGGTGCCGGCTGCGGGGGTACCCGGGTCCGAGGTGCCGGCTGCGGGGGTACCCGGGTCCAGGGCGCTGGCCCCCCCTCAAGGGACAGATCCCAGATGTCCCCACAGTCCACATCCAGGGCGGGCTGGGGGGGAACACGGGTCCTCGGAGCCGGCTGAGGGGGGGCACGGGTCCTCAGAGCTGGCTGAGGGGGGGCACGGGTCCTCAGAGCTGGCTGAGGGGGGGCACGGGTCCTCAGAGCTGGCTGAGGGGGGGCACGGGTCCTCGGAGCTGGCTGAGGGGGGGCACGGGTCCTCGGAGCTGGCTGGGGGGGGGCACGGGTCCTCGGAGCTGGCTGGGGGGGGTCCAGAACCATCACCGGAGGAGGAACTCCAGCAGGAGCTGAGGCGTCCAGAACCACCGCTGGAGCCAGAACAGGGGGCGATGCGTCCAGGACCACCGCTAGAGCCAGAACAGGGAGCGATGCGTCCAGGACCACCGCCGGAGCAGGAACAGGGAGCGATGCGTCCAGGACCACCGCTGGAGCAGGAACAGGGGGCGATGCGTCCAGGACCACCGCCGGAGCAGGAACAGGGGGCGATGCGTCCAGGACCACCGCCGGAGCAGGAACAGGGGGCGATGCGTCCAGGACCACCGCTGGAGCAGGAACAGGGGGCGATGCGTCCAGGACCACCGCTGGAGCAGGAACAGGGGGCGATGCGCCCAGGACCAATGCTGGAGCAGGAACAGGCTGGGGCTGGCGCTGGCGCCGTCGCTTCCCCTGGGGCTGAGAACCCCCGGGCCCGCCTCGAGCCAGGCGTGTTCCCCAGAAGGGGGGAACAGGCTGGAATGCGTCCAGGACCACCTCGGGAACAGGAAGAGGTGCGTCCAGGGCCCCCACCGGAACAGGCTGGGGCTGGCGCTGACGCCGTCGCTTCCCCTGGGGCTGAGAACCCCCGGGCCGGCCTCGAGCCTGGCAGGTTCCCAGAAAGGGGTCCCCATTTTTCTCTGCCTCTCGGCGGAAGAACTCAAAAAGAGTAATATACTCTCCCGCTGGGTCCATGTTGGTCGGTCCGTTCTGTTGTGGTTTGGTATTTTAAGGACCCAAGTGCAGGGGAGAGAGGGAGGCCGGAGGCAGGAGTTCTCAACAAAAGGGTTTAATCCAAAAAAAGGCAAAACACAAGGCGCTGCAGAGCAGGATAAACAAAAACCAGGAACAGGGAAAAACGACGAGGAGCACATGGAGGGAAGAACCAGTACGGACCGACAGGGAACCAAGGAATGACAAGACAAGATATACTGAAGGTATAACGAGACATGACGAGACACAGGTGCAGACACAATCAGGGCAGATGGGACACAGGCGGGGCAAGACAGAACTGAAAGTTACAAACACTGGGGGGAAGTGTCAAACCCTGACACCATCTTTTTTACTTTCATTTATCCTCTTTTGATAAAACATGCTTTTCTTTTTCTTATTAACTCCCCAGCTGTCTTCAACAGCTGCGGAGTTTTCTGTTGCTTTTGTGGACTCTGAATTCTCTACCCTTAATAAGAGTGTTCCTCCTGAATGCCCTGACAGCTTTCTGTCATCTTTTTATTCTACATGCACTGGGATCCTGGACACTATTGCTCCTTTTAGACGCAGGTCCTCTAAACCTAAGGCTGACCCCTGGTTGAATGGCTCTACCCGGACCCTCAGACAGCGCTGCAGACAGGCAGAGCGACGCTGGAAGAAGGAAAAATTATATGTATCGCTTGAAATACTGAGGGACAGTCTCACTCAGTATCAGAGGGCTGTGAAAGAGGCAAAGTCCAAGTATTTATCTAATATTATTTCTACTAGTGGACATTGTCCTTGTGTGTTGTTTAGTACCATAAACTCTATTGTGAACCCCCACACCTCTCCTTTGAGTGATGCTACTGTATCCACCTGTGAGGACTTTTTACACTTTTTTATTGATAAAGTGAAGTCTGTCAGAGCACTGAGCAGCTGCAGTACAGGCTCGGACCAGCCTGTTACTGCCTCACACTCTGTCGTGTTTGACCATTTTGATCCTGTTTCTCTTTCGTCCCTCTCTAATATTGTGGTACATATATTGAAAACTACAAGTTGTCCTCTGGACATTCTTCCAACTAAATTGCTAAAAGAGGTGCTTTCTACTGTTGGGCCTTCCCTCTTGGTTTTAATGAACACTTGTCTCAGCTCAGGATGCGTCCCTGATTCTTTTAAACATGCCATAGTGAGACCACTTCTTAAAAAAGCACATCTTGATGCCAGTGTTCTGTCCAATTTTAGACCTGTTTCTAATCTGTCTTTTATTTCAAAGGTCATTGAGAGAATTGTTTTTAATCAACTGCAATCGTTTTTAGAAAATAACTGTGTGCTTGAAAAATTTCAGTCTGGGTTCAGGACAAGGCATAGCACTGAGTCCGCACTGTTGAAAGTGCATAATGACATTGCCCTTTCTGTTGATGCCAAATGTCCTGTGGTTTTAGTTTTGTTAGACCTGACAGCGGCATTTGATACAGTGGATCATTCAATCCTCTTGTCTCGCCTTAATCAGTGTGCTGGTATTCGTGGCACAGCACTGAAATCGTTTAAATCGTACCTGACAAACAGAAGTTTTTCTGTAATGATCGGCGACCTGTCCTCCTCTGCTGCTCCTTTGTTCTGTGGTGTGCCCCAAGGCTCCATACTGGGCCCTTTATTGTTTTCACTTTACATGTTGCCTTTGGGCTCTATCATAGCCAGGCACAACCTATCTTTTCACTGCTATGCAGATGACCTGCAAATTTATCTTCCTGTGCTACCAAACAAAAGTGGTGCTCTTCAAACTCTTTATGACTGCATTGCAGAAATTAAAATGTGGTTGGGGCGAAATTTTCTGCACTTAAATGAAGGTAAAACAGAATGTATTTTCTTTGGTGATTCACCACACTCTGGTGATCTATCTTTTAAAGTAAAAACTTCTGTGAGGAATCTTGGAGTTATTTTTGATAGCAGCTTAAAATTTGACAAGCAAATTGACAGCGTGGTCAGGACCAGTTTTTATCAGTTACGGGTTTTAACAAAAGTAAAGCCATTTTTAAATCGTGCAGACTTGGAAAAAACCATTCATGCTTTTATAAGCTCGAGAATTGACTACTGCAATGCTTTGTATGTTGGTGTCTCCAAGTCTTCTCTTAGCCGTCTTCAGCTTGTTCAGAATGCCACTGCACGCTTTTTAACTAGTACTCGACATCGCGAACACATCACTCCGGTTTTATTTGCTCTTCACTGGCTTCCTGTTTCTTTTAGAATTGATTTTAAAATTTTAATCTTTGTTTTTAAAGCCCTCAATGGGCTTGCCCCTGTTTATTTATGTGAACAAGTGCGAGTTCAGAACTCCACTAGAGGCCTACGGTCCTCAAATCAGCTCCTACTGGAAGTCCCCAGGACCAGGACTAAACTCTGGGGTGATCGGGCCTTCTCCGTTGCTGGACCAGACTCTGGAATAAGCTGCCCCCAGAAATGCGCACCATCACTGACTTTGGGGTTTTTAAATCCAGACTGAAAACCTGGTTGTTTAGACTGGCTTTTAATACATAGTATTGATGTGATATATTCTTAATTTAATTGTAATGGTTTTATTATGTTGTTTTTAAATTGTTTTGTTTTAATGTGGATTTTAATGGAAAGCACTTTGGTCACCCTGTGTGATGTAAAGGGCTTTAGAAATAAAGATTGATTGATTGATTGATTGATTGACTATTAGTTCTTGTTACTTGGTTTCTAAGTGCACAATATGACTTCCAATCATCTACATTACCTGATTTAATTGACAAAGATGTCATTTCATCCCTCTGGGTCATCAATGCTTTCAGTTCATCATCAATCCAAGCTGCTTTTTTATTTCTTACAGTGAATTTCCTAATGGGAGCATGTTTATCAGCTACTTCTAAAAACATATTTGTAAAGAGTTCAAGTGCTTCATCAACATCATCAATTGTGTCATGGTCCACACCTGACCATGTCTGTGTCTGCACCTCTACTCTTACCCTTATCTGTCTGTGTGTCTGCACCTTGATACTTACCTTTGTCTCTGTGTTTCCCCTCAGGTCCACTAGATGTCCTCCCTCCCCCACACATGGTGTTCTTCCTGCATTGGGGGTTAATTGGGTTCACCAGGTGTTCATCGTTGTCTGTGATTTGTGCACTGGGTATTTAAGCAGTTCTGTTCTTGCTGATCATTCTTGAGTTGTCTGTGTACCTGAGCACATGTTTTGCTGGGAGTATCAAATAAATATCCTTTTGTTGGATTTTTCTGCAATCCTCTTGCCTTGGACCTGTTTTTTGCACTGCATCCTTGGATCCTTTTTGTCAACCCTTACACAATTGTACATACATTTTTCCATTGCAGCTTATTCATGTCCCTAATGAAATAATTCTCACAAAAAGATTTAAAAGACCTTTTGACAAGAATTTTAGGTCCAGCTTTTGGCACCTTCACTTTCCTGGCAACAGCCACCAAATTGTGATCACTGAAACCAACTGGAACTGATATAGCTTTAGAGCACTTTTCTTTTGCATTGGTGAAAATGTGGTCAATACAAGTTGCTGATTTCTGTCCTGCACAATTAATAAACACCCTAGTAGGTACTGTCATCATCTGAGATAAATGACACACCTTTGCAATATCACTCAGTTTCCGTTTCAATGAACACTTTGCCAAGAGCCAGTCTATATTTAAATCCCCTAATAAATACATCTCTTTATCACAGTCTGTGACTTTTTGCAACATGTAACATATATCCTCCAAGTACTGAACATTTGCACTAGGTGGTTGTGAGGAACCAGAGCGGCCTCCCCACGTACAAGGGGACAAGGCAAAACTGGAGCTGGGTGATGAGGTGTAAAAAGAACCTTGCAGAGCGTAGAATGCCAAAAAATAAGGCTTTTTATTGTAAAAAAGCACAAAGACATACACGTGAAGGTAAAACAGTAGTCTTAAAAAATGGCACAATGGGGCATAGCCTCGCAACAAGCTATCCCAAATCAGCAGACTCCTTTCTGGTATACAGCCGCTGCTTTTAACCCCAGGCAGGGTGGAGATGTTGATTGGACACAGGTGGGCTCCAATTAGCAGAACCAGGCACACCTGTGTGCTGCTCCCCCGCAGACCACACCCAATCCTCCACACTGACACACACATTAAAAAAAAGTCCAGTGAGAAGGGGAGGGATTGCTCACTTTCTCACACTTCCCTCCCCCTCTGGAGTCTCGCCAACCCCGTTGCGAGACAGGAAAACGGCCATTTCCTCCGGTTGCCGGCCGCTTTCTCCCAGTTGACGAGGACGCTTCCTCCCGGTATCCGAGGACGCTTCCTCCCGGTATCCGAGGACGCATCCTGCCGGTTACAGACCTCCTGCTGGTCACCGGGTCTCCCAGACTCCTGCTGGTCACCGGGTCTCCCAGACTCCTGCTGGTCACCGGGTCTCCCAGACTCCTGCTGGTCACCGGGTCTCCCAGACTCCTGCTGGTCACCCAGACTCCTCCTGGTCACCGGGTCTCCCAGACTCCTCCTGGTCACCGGGTCTCCCAGACTCCAGCTGGTCACCGGGTCTCCCAGACTCCAGCTGGTCACCGGGTCTCCCAGACTCCGCCAAACCCACGGCGTCGCTTCCCACCTCTTCTCTCCAGTTTTCAGGTGGCGCCAAAGATCCCACTCCTGACACCAAATGTGAGGAACCAGAGCGGCCTCCCCACGTACAAGGGGACAAGGCAAAACTGGAGCTGGGTGATGAGGTGTAAAAAGAACCTTGCAGAGCGTAGAATGCCAAAAAATAAGGCTTTTTATTGTAAAAAAGCACAAAGACATACACGTGAAGGTAAAACAGTAGTCTTAAAAAATGGCACAATGGGGCATAGCCTCGCAACAAGCTATCCCAAATCAGCAGACTCCTTTCTGGTATACAGCCGCTGCTTTTAACCCCAGGCAGGGTGGAGATGTTGATTGGACACAGGTGGGCTCCAATTAGCAGAACCAGGCACACCTGTGTGCTGCTCCCCCGCAGACCACACCCAATCCTCCACACTGACACACACATTAAAAATAAAGTCCAGTGAGAAGGGGAGGGATTGCTCACTTTCTCACAGTGGTCTATAGCAACACCCTATAAGAAATGGTTTGGTGTGAGGTAAGTGTATTTGAATCCAAAGAGCCTCAATAGCTGAATCTAAAAGATCTTCTCTTATCTTAACAGGTATATGGTTCTGGATGTATATTATTATATTATTGCTACGCCACCACCATAGCTGTTTCTATCATTTCTGAAAACATTATATCGTGAAACAGCAATTTCACTTACATCTACTGATTGATCTAAGTGAGTTTCTGAAATAGCAAGTATGTGTAGATTTTCATTTTCTAATAAGGATGACACCTCATGAACTTTATGTTTAAGACTGCATATATTAAGATGAGCTATCCTTAAACCTTTCTTTGGTAGTTTGAGAGACATAGTGAACAATTTATCTCATCATCATTTTGAGACACAAAAATCTAAACATTCAATTATTGTACAGTTTAATTAGCCCCAATCCTCCCCTCCCTCCTTGGCTTCACAATGAGGTGATCATAACTTATAATAGCATAGTCCCCTCTAGCTCTGGCCTCCCTCATTGCTGGCAGCAGTTCAGCTTCCTGCGCAGCTGATCTGAGAAGTCTTCGTTTATATTCACTGAAGTGTTCCTGAGTTCAGCCCTTGCCCTTGTCATGATGAGTTGTTTGTCTTTAAAGCGTAAGAGCTTAACCACAACTGGCCTTGGCTTCTCAGGATCACCCCTAAATTTTACATTCCTGTGTGCAGCTCTATCTCCACAGCATCTTGGTCCAGTTTTAGTTCTGAGGTGAACAGCTCCTTGACCTTGGTCTCAGACTCAGCCCAGGTCTCATCTGCTTTGTCGGTCTTGATGCCTTCAATGACGAGATTATTTATTCAGGTTTGATTCTCCAGAGAGTCCAGTTTCTCAGAATAGTCATTAAAATCCACTGTCTTCTTTGACTTGATCTCCAGGACCTGTCTTGCAAGATCCTTAGCCTCAGCTGAATGCTTTTTCTGGTCAGTCTTTAGTTCATCAATGTCTTTTTGAGAGTATTTCAGACTAATCTTAAACTCTTGAATTTCAGCATGTCACATCTCTTATTTGTTGACTCAAGGATCAGTTGAGTAAAAGGCTTCTTGTCTTTTCAGCACGTCTTCATAAAAGTGTTTCTGTTGTTCTAACATGTCTTTGAGTGTGTCCATTGTCACAAAGTCATTATCTTCAACCTGAGTCTTGTTTGTATTCCTGCGACTCATCTTCAGGTATCTTTAAATGTCTAAAAGTAGCAATCCGTCTACTCCAGCTGACGTCACTGGTGACGGCGAGAAGGGCGGCCAATCACAGCGCTCAGCGGTAAAAAACAGTAAACAAAAAGTTTACTGGTGTGAATCTGTTATCCAGCTGAAACGTCACAACCTGCTTCTGATCATCAGATGGTCATGTGATCTTGGACAGCCCGGGGCTTCCTGTAACAGAAGGGATGTGTTCTCGGTCTCCTGTGGAGTCTGCTAGATGTTGAAACTCCACCACTTCCCTCTCCAGATCTTTCATAGATCTGGCCATGTCCTTTGTGACATTGAGAGTGTACTGTAGGCAAAGCTGTTTGATCTGAGCTTTGCCCACATCCCACCACTGCTGTAACGAGCTATACTTAGATTTTGTTTCTCTGAAATTACTCCAGAACAACACCAAGGCATTTTTAATCCTGTTATCTGACAACAAGGAGGTGTTAAAGTGCCAGTATGCGCTCTTACATTTTACATATTTTATGACCACCACACAGTGCACCAGAGAATGGTCAGAAAACCCCACCAGACTGATTGAAACACTTTTAAAAACATTAAAATGATGTTTAAAACAGTACACTCTATCCAGTCTGGCCAGGGACAGCCAGTTGCCTCTACTATGAACCCAGGTGAACTGCCGCTGACCAGGGTAGAAATGTCTCCATACATCACTGAGCTCAAAGCTTTCCGTCAGCTCAAGCAGAGCGCGTCCAGAAGGAGCGTGAGCTTCCAGATGGTTCCTATCCAACTGAGGGTTCTCGGTGCAGTTAAAATCACCGCCCAGGAACAGGTATTCCTCACTGCTACAGTCAGAAAGAACATCTTTTAAGTTATCTAAAAAAACATTCTGTCTGAACCAACAGTAGGAGCATCGACATTAATAAAAAAACATTTTGACATTCTCGAATACAGCACTAATATTTAGCATCCGGCCTGGAACGACCTCCTCTGCGGAACAGGAAACAGGTAAAAAATCTCTAGAGAAGAGAACTCCAACCCCCCCACTGTTGCTGCTCTTATGGCTGAAAAACAGGTCCCCACCCCACTCCCTCTTCCAATCTGACTCATTATCAGGAGAACTATGGGTCTCCTGAAGGAAAACCACATTTAGTTTCTTAGACTGGATCAGAGAGAAGAGAGAGGCTCTCTTTACATCCACACTTGCACCATTAATGTTTAAAGAGCCAAGTCTTACATCACACATAATGAAGCTGCGTGTGAACAACAACCACAAACAAAAAAGTAGAGAACACATATTTAACTTATTCATCCTTATCTATTTGGGCCCGCACCTTCACCAACAATTTCCTAAGACGGTAAACTTCCGGGTCAGTAAAGGTCGGCTGCCCAAGGTTTCCTGACTTCCTCAGGAAAAACTTGGTGGAGTCATGAAACATTGAAGATCAGGGAAAAAATCCTCCACCTGTACAGCCCTCATCCCCTTTGTGTTCTTCAAAAAGGAGCGGATTCTGGAGAACGAATAACCACTGTGTGTCCCACCCTGCATGTCCTCAGTGTCCGAGTCACTCTGTGTGTTTATCTGTTAGCTGAGTGTGTCCTGTGTGTTTTCCTCTAACTCAGAGGGGGAACACTGCAAGTCCTTTTTAGACATTTTGTTCACATTTTCACTGTCAATTGTAGATTCTGGTGTTTTCCTCTTTGCAGCAAGTTTAAACAAATCCTCCTCCATCACACTATCCTCCTCTCCCTCCAACACAGACTCAGCCATCCTGGTGGCAGTCTGTCCAGTCAACCCCTTCAACAGAGCCTGACTTCTAGACTCTGCCATCTCGCTCTGTACACCGGTTGCTTCGCTCTGCGCAAAAACCTGCGCCCCACTTTGTGCCTCGCCCGGCGCCCCGGCCGGCGCTGCTGCCTGCCGTTCCCCCGCTCTGTCGGGGCATGAACGGATCAAGTGACCCTCCTCTCCACACCCAAAGCATTTTAAGTTATCAGTGGTGACATGAACTGTATAATCAAAGTCATCAATGCGAAAGCGGAGAACTAAATTGAGCTCATCCTTATTCCCATTGAGAACCATGGACACTTGTCTCCTAAAGGACACAACATGCTTAAGGAGCGGAGGCTTACAGCCGAGGGGAATCAGCCTCATGGGAGACACGATCTGACCGTGTCGGGCTAATTCCTTCTCCAACAGCTCGTTTTTCAGAAAATGGGGGACATTTGAAACAATAACCTTCTTTACAGGGCTAACGAGAGAAAACACCGGCGTTAACGTTCCCTGAACCACCACGCCCCTCTCCACCAGCTGATCCGCTTTCTCAGTGCTGTCTAAAAAAAGCACCACAGCACTATTCATCCTTACACTTTCATAACCCATAACCTCACCCACAGCCAGGCCACACTCCTCCACGGAGACACCAAAAGGTGGAGAGAGCTTGATGGCGTGCCTGCGGGAGAGTTTCTCCAAGCCGGAGACCCCCCGCGGAGCAACCATGTCTGACTGACAGGTCGCGGCGGCGGCCGCCGCCAAACAAAACACGGAAAACCAAACTACCAAACAATCAAAACAAAACTGATCACAGAGAAGTGATGCAAAAACACATTAACCACCACCCAGTGCAGTAAAAAGAGCAAAAAAAAAGGTTTGAAACACTCACACGTTCAACAAAACGCTCCAACAGTGAGAGTTTAGTTTAGTCTCTGAACTCTTCAGAGTTAATGAGTTTAGTTCAGTGAGAGTTTAGTTTAGTCTCTGAACTCTTCAGAGTTAATGACTTTAGTTCAGTGAGAGTTTAGTTTAGTCTCTGAACTCTTCAGAGTTAATGACTTTAGTTCAGTGAGAGTTTAGTTTAGTCTAGACCAGCGGTCTCCAACCAGGTCCTGGTTCCACCGTCCTGCATGTTCTAGATGTTTCCTGCTTCAGAACAGCCTGATACAAGCGACTGTGTCGTTAACAGACTTGTTCAGACCTTGATTACTGGCTAATGATGAATGAATTAGAATCAGGTGTTTGAGTGTAAAACATGCAGGACCAGGTTGGGGCCGCTGGTCTGGATCACTCAGGGAACATTTATTCCCCAAATAAAAACAGAACGCAGTCCCTTTTAACAAATGATCAACAAAACCCTTCAAATAAAACAGAACAATACAGGAATGAAATTAAGAATAAATATTTTCAGACTTACAAGACAAAACCTTTTCAATTACTGTCGTTCCTGCTACCGGTGCTTCTGGTGTTACGTTCTTCACCTGCAGGAGGAACAAGAACATGTTTTACACAAAATAAGATGATTCATGTCCTTCAGAAACAATCCACAACTCTGAACATTTATGTGCAACACATCTTCTCTTCATGTGAAGATAAGAGGCAGCAGACCAGAGTGGTGCTGGAACCACGTCTGCTGATCTAAATCTAGATCTTTATGAGGCCCCGTTTACACGTAGCAAAAACGGTGGTGTTTTCAAAGCTCAAATTCACCAAAAACCATCATTTCTGAAAACTCCGGCTAAAGTGTAGATTTTTAAAACCTCCGTCTCCACGTTTGCTTGTAAACGGAGAGAAACGGACATTTAGGCTTCAGAACGTCACATTATGAGACAGAAACGTCACCAGCGTCATGAGTGACACCTGTGGTTACAATTAGTTTGTAACCGTCAATATTTTCTTGTATTTTACCTGTTTTATATTCTAACATCACACTTAAAAGTAACTCCACTTCTCTGTCACTCCAAACCAAAGACTCTGGTTCATCTTGGAAGTAACTGGAAGTTACTCGTGTCATTTGTTGATGTTTTTTTCCAGGATTCTGATTGGCTAGCATGACTTTATCTTCTCGTTACACTGCCCCCTGTAGGTTTGGATGCTCATAGCACCTTAACAGATATTTATGCAGGTTCCTGGAAATGATGGGATTTTTATAAACCTAGAAGGGGAAATATGACCCTGACATCGCAGGGTCCAGGCCAGGATGCAGAGCTGTGGTTTAACACACTTCTCTGCTGCTTCTCGAGGACCAACGCCTGCCAACAAAACTATAAGATTACATGATGTATCTGGTAACTCTAACCAGGTGCCTAGCAAAATAGAAGTAGTTGCAGTTCCCCGCCCTCCACAAGTTCACCAGGTGCGGCGTTATAGAGGCGTTAACCAAAATAATCTTGTAAAAATTAAAACCAATGCACATTTGTTACCAATAAGAGACCGAAAAATTAGATGCGGACTACTAAATATACGATCGTTAAGCTCTAAGTCTCTGTTAGTAAATGATATAATTACAGAGAGCAGGAGTGATATTTTCTGCTTAACAGAAACATGGTTACAGGAGGAAGAATATGTTAGTTTGAATGAATCAACTCCGCCCGGCTACTTTAATCATCACATTCCTAGAAGCACGGGCCGAGGCGGAGGAGTCGCAGCAATTTATAACTCCAGTCTCCAAACAAAAATTGAACCTAAGTGCAATTATAATACATTTGAAAGCCTCACGCTTGGTCTGAAATTTCCGAGCTAGAAATCAGAGAAGCCAGTTGTGTTAGTGGTAGTGTATCGGCCCCCTGCTGGCGCTTATCTAGAGTTTCTGTCTGAATTTTCAGATTTCCTTTCTGGATTATTGATCAGTACAGATAAATTCATCATAGTGGGCGATTTTAATATTCATATGGATGTTGAAAGCGATAATCTTAAATTAGCTTTCAATTCTCTTCTAGAATCAATGGGTATCTCACAAAAAGTGGACGGGCCGACGCATTGTTTTGATCATACTCACGATCTCGTTCTCACTTACGGTGTTGAAACTGATGATCTGTTGGTGTCACCTGTTAACTCCCTTTTATCCGACCATTATTTAATAACGTTGGAATTGAATGTTGTGGATGTTGAAGTGCAGGGCAGGAGGTATTATTTTAGCAGATGTTTGTCTGATGAAGCTATTGCTAAATTTAGGGAGGCCATTGCTCATCTTGCGACAGTGGAAAATAGTGAAGCCTCTACTGAAGCAATAGAGGCCAGTGACCTGGGTTCTACCTCTGCAGATGTTGATTTTCTTGCTAGTAACACTGCTGATTTGTTGCATTCAGCTTTAGATGAAGTTGCTCCTTTGAAAAGGAGGGTTTCTATCCACAGGAGCTTAACTCCCTGGTACAATTCAGATATTCGCATGTTGAAACAAAACGTGCGTAAAATGGAAAGGAAGTGGCACTCTTGTAAGTCTGTAGACTCTTATCGTGAATGGAAAGATATTCTAATAGTATATAAAAAAGCCATTCGCAAAGCCAGAACAGCTTATTATTCAACGTTGATAGAGGATAACAAAAGTAACCCACGTTTTCTGTTCAGCACTGTAGCCAGGCTGACAAAGAGTCACAACTCTGTTGAGCCGTGCATTCCTGCAGCTCTCAGTAGTGAGGACTTTATGAGCTTCTTCAACAGTAAAATCACGAGAATTAGAGAAGAAATCAACCAGCCGGTTGTGGGTGTTTCTTCAGCTTTAGCGACTTCCCTAGGCTCTGACTTGACTCTAGACTGTTTTGATCCTATAGACCTCCCTGAGCTGACTTCACTCGTCAATAGAGCTAAGTCAACCACATGTATGTTAGACCTAGGGCTGGGCGATTTTGGACAAAAATAAAATCCCGATTTTTTTCTCTGAAAACCCGATTTTCGATTTCGATTTTTTTTGGTAAAACTACAAAAGACAATGGAATAAATTGTTTCAAATATTTTATCTTTATTTTTAAAGAAAAATAGCAAACAAATTTCCCTTTTGGGAATGAAGTGCAATTGAAAGATACTGTAAATCCTCCTTGAGTTTAGTAAAGTGACAACATTTACAATTTTCTTGACCAAACAAAGATGACTAGACGAGCTCTGTCTGTAATGCAGCCAGCTGCAAAAAAAAGGAAAATCGATTTTCCGATTTTCCTTTTTTTAACATCGTCTTGAATAATAAATCCGATTTAGATTTCAAATCGATTAATCGCACAGCCCTAGTTAGACCCCATCCCGACTCGACTATTCAAAAATGTTTTTTCTCTTATTGGTGCGACAATACTGGACCAAATCAACCTATCCCTAAGTTTAGGATATGTACCACAGGTTTTCAAAGTCGCAGTATCTAAACCTTTACTTAAAAAACCTTCCCTTGACCCAGACACCTTAGCTAATTATAGACCAATTTCTAACCTTCCATTTGTATCTAAAATTCTGGAAAAGGCAGTTTCAAGCCAGTTATGTGACTATTTGTATAGAAATGATCTGTTTGAAGTCTTTCAGTCAGGGTTCAGAATGCATCATAGCACAGAGACAGCACTGGTTCGAGTCACGAATGACCTTCTTATGGCCTCAGATAAGGGATTAGTGTCCATACTGGTTCTACTGGACCTCAGATAAGGGATTAGTGTCCATACTGGTTCTACTGGACCTCAGGTAAGGGATTAGTGTCCATACTGGTTCTACTGGACCTCAGTGCTGCTTTTGACACTATAGATCATGGCATTTTACTGCACAGGTTAGAGCATGTTGTTGGGATTAAAGGGACAGCTCTACGTTGGTTTAAATCATATCTATCTGACAGGTTCCAGTTTGTTCATGTACATGAGGTTTCTTCAGAACAGTCAAGGGTCTGTTATGGTGTTCCGCAGGGTTCAGTGCTAGGGCCAATCTTGTTCAGTTTATACATGCAGCCGTTGGGAAGTATAATCCAGAATCACGGCATACACTTTCATTGTTATGCTGATGATACGCAGCTCTATTTGTCTATGAAGCTGGATGAAACAGAACCGTTAGTTAAACTTCAGGCATGTCTTAGGGACATCAAGGACTGGATGTCCAGAAATTTCTTGCCTCTAAATTCAGATAAAACAGAGGTTGTCCTTCTTGGTCCAGAGCATCTTAGGAAGGGATTAGATGGTGTTGCGATGGCTTCCAGTGCAACTGTGAGAAACCTTGGTGTTGTTTTCGATCAGGATTTGTCGTTTAAACCATATGTTAATCAGGTTTGTAAAATAGCGTTTTTCCATCTCCGTAATATTGCAAAGATTAGGAAAATCCTCTCGCAGAGTGATGCAGAAAAACTAGTTCATGCGTTTGTATCTTCTAGACTAGATTACTGTAATGTGTTGTTAGCAGGATGTCCAAGTAATTTGCTGAATAGGCTCCAGCTGATCCAAAATGCAGCAGCACGAGTACTGACAGGAATTAGCAGGAGAGACCACGTCTCTCCAGTGTTAGCATCGCTCCATTGGTTACCTGTAAAATTCAGAATCCAATTTAAAATTTTATTATCTGCATATAAAGCCCAAAACGGCTTAGCTCCGCAGTATTTACAAGATTTGATAGTGCCTTATGTTCCTGGCAGAGCTCTCTGTTCTCGGAGTGCAGGTTTACTCGTAGTTCCAAGAGTATCTAAATGTAGATTTGGAGGGCGGGCGTTCTGCTATCAGGCACCATTACTATGGAACCAACTTCCAATCTGGGTTAAGGAGGCTGACACCACCTCCACCTTTAAAACTAAACTTAAAACATTTCTGTTTAGTAAAGCCTATAGTTAGTGTTTAGTAAACCTCTAGCTGGTGTTGGTAAATCTCTAGGTAGTGTAAACTCTAGTGTGTTAGAGTCAGTAGTCATAGTTGCAGCTATAGAACAAAACTATAATAGTTAGTCTCAAATATAGCTTCGCGGTAGATATGCTGCTATAGGCTTATGCTGCAGGGGGGCACCGACATGATCCGCTGGGCGGTGAACATCACCCTTCTTCTCCTCTCCTTTTCCCTGCCTCTCTTCTCCATTACCATTTTTAACTATTATAAATATCTCATAGCTATCATTTTTGTCCATCGTTCCTGTAGTTTCTTGTGCCGGCCCCCTTTTTTCTCTTTTGTGCATGTTTGCAGGCCGGAGCCTCGGGAGCTGCGTTCTGGCCTGTGTTCCCGGCCCCCCCCTCTGGTCATCCCGCTGCTGCTTCCACCTGCCTACGTGGATGTCTGCTGTTGCTGCTTCCGCCTGCCTGCACCCCCCCCCCCCCCCCTGCTGTGTGCTGCTGACGCTCATGTTCATGATCTGGATCTCTGGAAAGCGTCTAGAGACATCTGTTGTATTAGACGCTATATAAATAAAATTGAATTGAATTGAATTGAAATATGTGTTTTTGTAAATACCCGGAAATGTGGAAACATGGCCTGAGTGTGACCGTCATGGAGGAGCGACGGCTGAGAGGACGAGGAGGAGCTCAGTCCTGTTAAAGGTCCAGGGTTTCACCCCGGACCCTCACTAACACAAACCACCAGGAGAAACATGTTCTAACGTACCTGCTGACTGTAACACAAACCACCAGGAGAAACATGTTCTAACGTACCTGCTGACTCTAACACAAACCACCAGGAGAAACATGTTCTAACGTACCTGCCGATTCCCAGGCTTGCCGTAACGCATCTCAGTGGCGAAGTTTTCACAGTTGTAGTTCTTCAGGTCGTACTGAAGTTCTGTATCCACCAGTTTACAGGCCTTCTCCACGATAACAAGAGCTGGACGAGGTGTGTAGTCATTATCCAGGGTATTGTTGACTCTCCACTTGTCCTTCTTCACCACGTCCTCCAGTTTCTCTTTCACCACGACGCCCTTAACAGCCCCCGACCCTAAAAGGACCAACCATGAAGAAAAGAGTTTGAGTTGCAGCTCACTGAGATGATGCTGACACCTAAAGATGCTGACATGGTTCTACGTCTGCTCTGTTGCTGATTCACACCGTTGAGCAGCTGAGAACAACCTGAAACCTTGTTTGGTTTTGTTTCAGTCTGACATGTTGGAGGAACGAGGAAACTCACCGTGTGGTACGAGGTAAACGACGTCTCCATCACCAACATAAACAGCCCAGTGCTGATACAAACCACCAAAACGGAAGATCTGGATCAGGTCTCCAGGTTTGACCTCCTTTCCACACTTCAATTAGAATAAAAACATTCAATCAATCAATGAAGTGATTGTGTGACTACAACTGAAAGAATGATAGAAACAAACCAGTCGACCCAGTTGTTGGTTTGAACTGGAGTCAGAGCATGTGAGCGGAGCGGAGCGTGAGCGAGCGGCGGAGCGGAGCGGCGAATTTTGAAAGGAGCGCAGAGCGGGATTTTTTTTTCTAGGATGATTGGCTACTGCGGTCACGCCATCTACGCTTCGGAGAGGCGCAGTCGCGCTATCTGCGCTTGGAAATCGATTGCGCGTTTACAGCGCGTTGTACGGTAAAGCGTGTGGACGGCTTCAAAACGGTTATTATTATTATTTTCACGTCTTGAAATATGTCATTCCTTTTTGTAGTTTTACTAAAGTCTAACAAAATGATTAAAAAAAAACAATCCCATTCAGAATCCCATTCATTTCTATATAGGCAGATTAAAAAAATTCATAAAAAAATCAAATCAAATACTAGTCAGCACACTGTAAGATATTCTTGTTCAGCATGTCCTCAAGTACCTCTGACATCATTTTCAAGTTCTTTTACCCTAGCGTTTTCTAATAATTACATCCTAAAATCATACCCAATACACAGGAATATAGGCAGATTAAAAAAATTCATATTCATTCAAATTCATTGTCCAGGTGAAGACATCAAACTATCTGCAGACAGAGTTCAACTTATTCCTGGTCCTCTTATGGTCTGAGATTTTTAATGTTCTAATTTTTTGTACGATTTTATCATCTTTGTGGAGGAATGCTGGTCCACTCTTGCTTCAGTCTGTTGGGACGTGTGGACATGCATTCATCCACTGCTCTCTTGAGGTGCCACGACTGTCACTGGGTTTTGAGGTAACCTGGTCTTGATCAAACTGTCAATTGGATTTTGATGTTTGGCTTATTAAAGTCTTCCCTAATTCTCATCATGCCTCTGCCTTGTGTGTGCTGTAGGTGTGGCTTTACCATTGTAACAATAGACATGTGGACCCAAGATCCGGGTAAAAGGATGGATAGCAGATCTGGTTTTTAGTCTCTTCATCAGATTTGAACGTAATCGCAAAAGCAAAAGATTAAATTATTACCACACAGTGAGCAGTCTAAAAATGTAAAGAATCTAACTCAAAACTGCAACGAGGCCCCAGGCTTGACCTGATTCTGTCACGGTCTGAGGTTGAGTGGGTGTGTCTGGCTCCTCCCCCCCTACCTGACAACACATGCAATCACTCTGCTGCAATCATGCCCACAGTATTTAAGCCTCAGTCCTTCTTCAGTCCATGCCAGATTGTCTTGTGTTCTCCAAGCCTTCAGCCTTCACCCTTTGACCTCTTGACCTTTTTCATCCCCCAGACCCCATTTTTGCCTGATCCTTGCCTGCTCTGATTATTCCAATAAATCTTTTGAACCGTTTTCCCTTTGTGGCTGCATTTGTGTCCAATTCTCGTGTGCCTGACAGATTCTTGACTTCGAATGATGTGAAGTTGTGGAGCTTCCTCACCATGGACAGTTACAGATCCAGAGCTCAGGGAAACAGTGGATGTGACAACTATAAAGCACCATGTAGACTACAACAGGTCTCCAGATACTCCTACCATGGCTTTCATGTGTTTTTACTGCTGCATTTTATTAAATATTGAGATGTCATAGTGAAAACAAATTCCCACTTAGCTACAAACAGTCTGTGTTTCAGCATTGTATGAAATTTCCAGATCAGGTTCTTATCAGCAACATCTGACAATTCTGTTGTAATAAGGTTCCCAGGTACTTCTGACATGGCTTTTAATTTTGCTTTATTGTCTATAAAGACATGTCGGAATCAATAAATACATTAATAAATAAACAAAACAAACATTTTCTCCTTTATTCCAGCTGTTGTACAGATGTTCCTGTGTAAAACCATGTATTTCTTTAAGATGTGGTTCTATTTCGTCCCTACTGACCGCCAGGCGGTGCTGTAAGCACTGGATATCTCCCCCTCGCGCATGCGCATGTCGAGTACAATACCAACAATGTCACGTCACCCGTGACCCCTGCATGACCCCCGGAAGGGTATATCTTCCGGCGTCAGCATGGGATCGGCTCCTTTTTTCTTCTCGCATCGCGCGTCTGAAGTACGAGACGGAAATGGGAGCTTTGTGAAGCTCCTTTTTTTCCTCTCTAAGAAACCCGCCGGCCCTGTGCAGCTTCGTGCCGTAAGGTAGGAGTAACGATTTTTTTTCGTCCTCCAAGGAGCTGTGGCCGGCGCGGTATTGATGGTGTCGGGTTGCGGCGGCGTCTCCCCGCCCCGCCCCCCTGCCCAGCTGACAGAAGGTAAGCTGTCAAGCTGCGCCTGACACCTGATCACAATCTGCGCAGGGAAGACAGCGTTTCGCTTTCTCTCCCCACTTATTAATGTGACAACATTATTTTTTCCTTGCAGATTATTTTTTTCTTTTGAGAAAAAAAAGGAAAAAAAGAAGACAGAAAAGGATTATTTTTTTCTTTTGAAAAAACAATACAAACACCTTTTTTGGTCTTTCTTACAGCCGTGGTGAAGGCCACGCCCCTCTCCCACCGGCTCATTTGTGGTGACGGCAGCGTTTCGCTCCCTCTCCCACTTTATTAATGTGACATTATTTTTTTCTTGCAGATTGTTTTTTTCTTTTGAAAAAAACAACACAAACACCTTTTTTGGTCTTTCTTACAGCCGTGGTGAAGGCCACGCCCCTCTCCCACCGGCTCATTTGTGGTGACGGCAGCGTTTCGCTCCCTCTCCCACTTTATTGATGTGACATTGTTTTTTCCTTGCTGATTATTTTTTTCTTTTGAGAAAAAAAAAAAAAAAAAAGGAAAGAAACGATAGAGGATTGTTCTCTTCTTTTTGAGTAAAGACGCCTATTTTTGCCTTTTCTCATAGCCGTGGTGACGGCAGCGTGGCTCTCCCCTCTCCCGCCTGCATATTGGCGGTGACGGCAGCGTGCTCGCTGTGGTGACGGCAGCGTTTCCGCTCCCCTCTCCCACTGACACACCCGTATTGACGGTAGCGTGGCTGCTCCCCTCTCCCACCTGCATATCGGTGGTGACGGCAGCGTGCTCGCTGTGGTGACGGCAGCGTTTCCGCTCCCCTCTCCCACTGACACACCCGTATTGACGGTAGCGTGGCTGCTCCCCTCTCCCACCTGCATATCGGTGGTGACGGCAGCGTGCTCGCTGTGGTGACGGCAGCGTTTCCGCTCCCCTCTCCCACTGACACACCCGTATTGACGGGCGCGTGGCTGCTCCCCTCTCCCACCTGCATATTGGTGGTGACGGCAGCGTGCTCGCTGTGGTGGCGGCAGCGTTTCCGCTCCCCTCTCCCACTGACACATCCGTGCTGACGGTAGCGTGGCCCTCCCCTCTCCCGCCTTCATATTGGTGGTGACGGCAGCGTGCTCGCTGTGGTGACGGCAGCGTTTCCGCTCCCCTCTCCCACCGACACCTACGTGGTGACTACAGCGCGTCCGCTCCCCTCTCCCACCGGCACATCCGTGGTGACGGCAGCGTGACCGCTCCCACCGACACATTCGTGTGAACGGCAGCGTGTCCGCTCCTCTCTCCTGCCAGCACATCCGTGGTGACGGCGGCGTGTCCGCTCCCTCTCCCACCGGTCGCTGTGATGGAGCGTTCATGCCCAGGGTGCATGGCCGCCCTGGACCCTGCGGATGACCAGGACCTCTGCGTGTCGTGCCTCGGCCCTGAGCAGCCCTGGCACACTTGCAGCCGAATGCACCGCGTGCGGAGGTGGCCTCTAGCGCCTTCCACAGGCGCAATCCTTCTCCGGTGGAATTCACATTCCGTCTTCGTCGGATTTTTTTGAGGGAGCTGCACTCATGCTGGAGAGATGTCACAGCCGGCTGATGACCGTGCTCTGACGGCGATGGAGGACGCTGCTGTGGCTGGTCTCCACCACTTGCCCCCCCCCCCCCCCCTCGAGCCCTCCATTGCAGCACTGATAGTGGCTCCTGATGAGGCTCTGAAGCCAGATCCCAAGTGCCCCTCTAGGGTCTAGGGTTACTGATGGGCATATTTGTAAGGCTTATGAAACAGCGGCACGCATCGGCCGGCTGGGGAACACCCTTTTTTTCATCTGCTACTGGCTCTCTCCACCTCCCTGCAGGATGCACAGGTGGGTGATTCCACACAGGACATGTGTGACATATCCCTACAGGCTTTTTGCCTCCCAAACGAGGGAACTGGGGCGGCTGATGTCCACCCTGGTGCACACGCGCCGTCATGTCTGACTGGCGCAGTCACCCCTGACGGAGACTGCTCGTAGGGTTCTTCGTCAGGCACCGGCAGAACCGGGGGAGCTGTTTGGGGCAACTGCCCTGGAAGCTCTGAACCGCACCGCCCTGGCTGATGAGACCAGGCAGCGGCTGGTGTACCTTCACAGGGGTGCGGCCGCCTCCTGTACACCGGGAGGCCCTTCACCGGCCCCCGGGCCTCGCCCCCGGCCGCCTGCCCACGGCGGCCGGCGCGGCTTTCAGCGGTCTGTGAGTCAGCCTGCTGGTGACTTTCGCCCCCCCTGTGCGCGGACCGTCCCACCAGCGTCAGGGCGTTGATCCCGACCGTCGCCCCCCCCGGGACGTCCGGAGCCCGGGGAGACGGCGCTAAGGCCACGGAGCCGGTCGTCAGCTACTTTTCCGGCAGCAGCTCGGTTACTGGGCTGCCTGCTCATTGGGGCCCGGGTGGTTTCCACCCTAGCCCAGGGGTACGTATTGCAGTTCCGACACCGGCCTCCTATCTCCGGCCGGGTTGAGATGACCATCGTCAGAGACCCGGCAAACATTCCGGCTCGGGCTCAGGTGTTGCCCGCCCTACTGGCCAAGAGCGCCATCATGCCGGTGGACCCCCCGCCGCGGCCTGGGGGTTCTACTTGAGCTACTTTCTCATCAGCAAGAGAGGCGACGGACGTCGTCCCATCTTGGACTTGAGGGACCTCGACGAATACATGAAGGTCCTGCCCTTCCGGAGGCTTGACCACAGCAGATGCTCTGCGTAGGTCAGGAGGAAGTGGTTTGCAACTGTGGACCTACAGGGCGCTTGTTTCACGTGCCGGTCGCGGCACGTCACCGGTGGTTCCGGGGGCTAGCCTACCGGGGCCACCGTTGTCGGTTCAGGGTGCTCCTGTGCGGGCTCTCCCTGTCACCGAGGATTTTTTTCACCAGGTGCGTGATGGCAACCCTTGCCCCTCTTATACCTTTGGGCCTGCTGTCGCTACGCCCCCTGCAATGTGGCTGGACAGCCTCGCCTGGTTGCCAAGAGGCACGGGCGCAGGCCGGTCAGGGTTCGCGGGTGTGTGTCTATACCCTTGCACCCTGGAAAGGCGGGACATTCCGGCTGAGGGGTGTGCCCTTAGGCGCTGTCCCCTCCCTGCCGGGAGGCTGTCATCAGTAGTCCTCCCGGGTCCGCACGCGCCACATCAACGTGCTGGAGCTCTGGGCTCTGCACTTCACACTAACATTTTTTGCAACTCCTGTGGGGGAGGCACGTGCCGGGTCGGTCGGACAGTGTGTCCACTGTTCCTTGATCGGCCACCAGAGGGGGCCCCGACTCTGCACAGCTGCTGCAGGTGTCCCGGGGCCTCCTAGCGTGGACAGCTCCTCGCCTGCCCGGCCTTCGGGCGATGTTCCTGCCTGGAGACAGGAACCGGGTGACGGACTTCCTCTCCCGGCGCAAGCCGCCTTTGCAGAGGGTCCTCCAGAGGGCTCACGGGCTCCTCTTGGTGGCCCCCTTCCGACCGGGGAAACATAGTTTCCACTGCTGCGGGGGCTCTGCTGCGACACAACATGACGCCCCTCAGAGGGACCGTCTTTTCCAGCTGGGGATTCAGGTTTTGCACCCCGACCCCGTCGCTTTTGGCTCTGAGTCTGGCCGCTGCGGCGCCCGACCCATTGTTGTCGAGCTGTCCTGAACCCGTCAGGGCTGGCATCTCGAATGCCCATGTGCCTCCCACCCGCCTCTGGTATGAGTGCGAGTGGGGGAGATTCTCTGTCTGGTGTGCAGACGGGGCAGAGGACCCTGTTCTTTGCCCCGTGGCCACGATCCTGGGGTCCCTTCGGTCCCTCCTGGATGGTGGCCGTGCTCAGTCCACTTTAAGGGTGCATGTGGCGGTCATTTCATCGCAACATGCCCTGGTTGAGAATGCCGCCGTGGGGTGCCGCCGGCTGGTTTCTCTTTCTCAGGGGGGCTCTGAGGCTGCCCCCCCCCCGAGGAGCCCAAAGGCCCCAGTTTTCGATTCCATTCGATTTTATTTATATAGCGTCTAATACAACAGATGTTGTCTCTAGACCCTTTCCAGAGAACCAGAACATAAACATGAATATAAACCCCCGAGCAGTGTGGGACCTGCCCATGGTGCTAGGTGCCCTCTCTTCTCCACCCTTTTGGGCCCTTGGCCCGGGTGGGCCTGAAGTGGCTCTCTACGGAGATAGCTTTTCTCCTCGCCATGACATCGGCGAGTCGATGAGTTACATGCCCTGTCAGTCAGCTCAGGGGCTATGTTGTGGCCGAACGTGGCGTTCCTGCCCTAGGTCCTGCAGAGAGTGGGCCGAGCCCTTCGTGCCCCGTACGGGCCCTTGCTGCTTATGCTACCGCGCCTGTGCGACGGTCGGAGCAGCTTGTTCTCTGCCATGGTGGCCCCAACAGGGGGCGTGCTGTTTCTGGACAGCGCCGTCCCACTGGGTGGTGGACACCGTCGAGCACGCCCACAGGGCCAGTGGCCGCCCCTTACCAGTGGGGGTGAGGTGCCACTCGGCCAGAAGCGTCGCAGCTTCTTGGCTGCCCTGCAGGGGGTGCCTCTGGAGGACATCTGCACCGCGACTTCATGGACGTCGCCAGACACGTTCTCCAGGTTTTACCGGATCAATGTCGCCACTCCCCAACCATTGGGCGTGGTTCTACTCCCGGGTCCTTCTGCCCCTGATCAGTGAGGTATGTGACCGGGATTCTATGTGACATTGTTGGTATTCGTCATCCAGTGCTTACAGCACCGCCTGGCGGTCAGTAGGGACGAAATAGAACGAAAGTTACGCCTGTAACTACGGTTCTATGAGTCCCGGATGACCGCCAGGCCTGCCGGTCACTCCGAATCCTCGTGCTCTCGCGAGAAGATTCTAGGAGCCGATCCCATGCTGACGCCGGAAGATATACCCTTCCGGGGGTCATGCAGGGGTCACGGGTGACGTGACATTGTTGGTATTGTACTCGACATGCGCATGCGCGAGGGGGAGATATCCAGTGCTTACAGCACCGCCTGGCGGTCATCCGGGACTCATAGAACCGTAGTTACAGGCGTAACTTTCGTTTTATGTGGTTAGATATAATGTATCTTTCCATTATTTACCCGCACTCCGTAAATTTTTTCTTATTTCCACCATATGTCTTCCCCTGTTTAAATTTCTCATCTCCATGTTTCACATAATTTTCCAACTTTTTGGAAGAAGTTTGAATTCATATGACACACCAAACATAATATTTTTTTAATAAAAGTATTGTGTTGTATATGGCTAGAGAGCCTACCGTTAAACCTCAGAGCCTTACTATATTGACATTTCAGTTTAGGCACATAAGATTATACATTTTATACCCATTCATGCTGATTTGTAAATCAATATGACTAAGTATAAAATATGTAATGATTAAGTTACATCCATCCATCCATTTTCTACCACTGAGTCCTCCACAGAGGGTCGTGGGGGGCGCTGGAGCCTATCCCAGCTGGCATCGGGCGAAGGCAGGGTACCCTGGACTGGTCGCCAGTCAGTCACAGGGCTAACAGAGACACAGACAGCCATTCACACTCACACCTACGGGCAATTTGGACTCTCCAAGTAACCTAGCCCCAACTCTGCATGTCTTTGGACTGTGGGAGGAAACCGTGGTACCTGGAGAGAACCCACGTAGGCATGGGGGGAACATGTAAACTCCACACACTCCAACCGGGAGTCGAACCCGGGGCCTTCTTGCTGTGAGGCTACAGTGCAGTACCACCATGCCGCAATAATTAAGTTTAGCAAGAAAAATTCTTAAGGTCAAGTAAGTATCGGGGAATCACAAGATTCTTTTCAATTAATTTAGGACACCCCTGGAATGAGAATTGTCTAACTAAAGTCATAACTGTTATGTCCTCATTATGTGATCTGCTGTGCCAAGGATGTTGGAATTTCACTCATACATAGTTCTTTAATATCATTTTTAAATATGTAGAAAGATTGTATTGCTAAATCATATTTATGAATGAATTCAGTTTTTTTGGGAATGTGAGAGGATTTTTATGAAAATGGTCAATATCTTCCATGCAAGTGGCCACTATGACAGCGTTTGACCACATTCTTCAAAAAGTAAGTAATTCATGTGTTATGGTATTAATTTTGAGAGAACTTTTTCTTCTTTGAAAACTTTATATAAAGTTTGCAGTGTACAAACAGGGTTTAGTCAGTCTTTCCAGTTCAGTGTGTGCAATAACAGCACAAGAGTTTACAGTTCTGTATGTATTACAAAGGAAAGGAAGTTAAAAAAAAAAAAGATAAAAAAATACAAATAAAATAAACATAATGTGACAGACTTCATAAAAATACTTTGTATATAATAAGACTTTTATTTGTAACAACGTATTAGTTGAAAACCTCTGGATGAATATCAATCATTGATATACATTTATTATAATCAATCCATAGGTCACTACCCTGCATGTCCAAATGCGTGCGCATTACGTCACATAGTCCCGTGGGATGCTGCTGCCCAATTAGCGCACCTCATACAGTACCTATAGGCGTATTGATTTAATGGACAAACCATAGAGTATTGAAACGACAACTTTTCGTCCTTTCTCTCTTAAAATTTCTTTTGAGCCACAAATACTTTTCATTTTTACAACTTTACTTTCAAAATTAATATTTTGTAAGAAAATTAAAGAAAGAAAGAAAGAAGAAGGTAAAGAATTGCCTGTTAAGGCCTACATGTTAAACGTGCGCAGAAGTTAGAAGATCAAAAGTTCGAAATGACAGGGGGAAAATATGGAGAATATGGGTGAGTTTGTTTTTGCATAATAGTAAATAGTAAGCAGTGGAGTGGGAAAAGACAGTAGGGGAATGACATGCATAAATGGTTGGCCAGCCGAGAATCGAACCCTGCAATGCTGCTCAGAGTTGCCCACATGACATGCGCCATAACCACTCGGCCATCAGGTCGCTTAATATGATAAAGCACTGACGATGAAAGTGAATCTAATTGTGTTTTTTCTTAATTCATTTCCATCAGAATTCACTTCAGTATATTTGGAAAGGTAAGAACTATAGTCTAATACATTTTAAAATTTTAATTTGTACAAAGAAAGGCAAATAATTTTGCCTGTTAACAATAAAAATTATATAATATAATATAACATTTTGAGCTTGCAAATTATTTTTCTGCTGTGTACTATTTGCATGTAAAACATACCTGTTAACCATTTTTTTAAATAATAATGATAATAACATTTTCTTTTGCCTCAACAGTCCAGAAAAAAATATGTATCTTTTGAGGATATTTTAAAACATATCCAAAAACTTCAGGATTCATCATCGGAGCAGAAAACAGGAGAATGTCTATTACAAGACCATAACTTCTGGGCAGAACTATGCACGGTTTTGGGGGTACCGAAAAAACACCTAAATAGATATCGGCTGAAGACGGCATACATCAGAAGTATTAAGGTATGTCAAATCTATATATCCATCCATCCATCCATCTATCTATTATTATCTCTATTACTACATTATTAAACTGTTGATAACATTCTGTCACACTAATGTCCATCTGTCTATTGTTATTGCTGGGTTGTGTGCTGTAATATGTTTTTTGTTGTCACACTTATTAAAGTACATTGTTAAATAAGTGAAACTTGACCTCCTGTGCCAAATATCAGGCTTCAAGTGGAGATACAGCACAGTCTGACACTGTTGTGGACAACAATGATGTACCAGAAGTCGTACAAGAGGAAGAAGACACACAAGAGATGGAAGATTTTCAAAAGGAAGAAGATGGAAAGCAACATGCAATGGACAAGGACTTAATACAAGAGGAGGAAGATTTAAAAGAGGAAGTCGCACAGGAGATGACATATGCCCAGCCAGAAGGAGATGTAATAGGAGTTTATGCACAGGACAAGGACTCAGTTCAACAGGCAGAAGGTGCACAGGATATGAACATTGTCCCGAACGAGGACATCAAAAAAGAGGATAATGGAAAGGAGGAAACTGTAAAAGAAAAAGACTTTGGACTAGAGGATGGTAATAAAGAAGACTCAAAGGAGATGGAAACTGTTCAAAAAGAGGAAGATGCACCAGAGAAGGAACCCACACAAGAGGAAGAAGACACACAAGAGATGGAAGATTATGAAAAGGAAGAAGATGGAAAGCATCATGCAACGGACAAGGACTTAATACAAGAGGAGGAAGATGTAAGGAATGACACAATGTTATTATGTACATTTCATACATATGGTACATATTTAGTACTATGTAGCCTAAGTAGCCTGTTTTCCAAAACCACCACAAATGTTCAAACAGAAATTATGGCTTAAATGTGGCTAACTACTTTACAGAGAAAAAAACAGTTTTCTAAATAACTACTTTTTTTCTTTCAGGTCCAAAAAAAAGATACCGAGGTAAAAGACGGTGAGAGTTGGATTGATAGTGATGATGATGTCACTCATGACAAAGAAGAGGAATTCTTTATTCAGAGTCTTCCTGCACCACCTTCTTTTTTTTTTATTCCTCGCACTGCCTGGAGAAAACTACGGAAAACCCAAAAAAAGGATCACTTCAAGGGACTGCAATGGACGAACATCATTTCAGCCGGAATTCGCACAATCCATCCACATTGCAGTTTTGCATTTTTAGGACACAGGGTTAAAGTTCACGGGTCAAAAAGGAAAACACCTCTTTTTAAATGCTCTGCCTACTGCTTGTTCAGTGACTGCTGATGTTGTTGTGCACAGAGAGAAAACTCTTAAAGCACATGTGTCCTTCAGAGGCGACACAGTAGTGCATAGTAAAACAGAGCTGCAAAGGCGACCTGTCAGAGCAGACAATCAAAAAAGAATATATCAGCAACTTCAAACCACCCTTCCAAGGGCGCTCTATCTACAAAGCATGGAGAAACTTGAGGAATCAGTGGTTCAGTCTGGCTGTAGAGATGAAGCGCCATCATCAGGTGTTCTTAAATCCATTTCCTGTAGACAAAGAATGAAGGAGAGGAAACATAAAAATGAAACTCTCAGTCTCCAGAAGATGTTAGATGAAAAAACAGATGAATCTGATGAAGTGCTTCAGAAAGTGCTACTTCATCCAAAGGGTGTGATGCTTTGGTCCAAGAGAAGCATCAGCATATTCCACAAACGATCTAAAGAGGACATAGTGTACCTAGATGCAACAGGAAGCATTCTGAAGAAATCAAAACACAGCACGGGTCCTTTTTACGTGTATGAGTTGGTGGTCAGAAACCCAAAGAAGGGTTCCTCTCCTTTTCCTGTTGCTACATATGTGACCTGTGACCACACAACGGCCTCTATTCTTTATTTTTTGAGCGCCTTCCAGACTGACCATGCCAAACAATATGGACACAAAAATATCAGTCCACTCATGGTTGTATGTGATGGCTCCATGGTCCTCATGCAGGCCATATCAATGGTTTTCTGCCAAACAAACCTCAATGCCTTGCTCCAAAGTTATTATAGCATATTAACAGGGAAAGGCACTGCTCAAGACTTCAGCCATCCGATCCTCCATCGCTGTCTCAGTCACATAATGAAAAATGCAAAAACTTTGTGCAAAAAGCAGTAAGTGTAACCCTTTTTTTAATAATACAGATATCTATACTACTGGCAACAAAGTGCTCACTATGAGAATGCTTTGATTTTTATTTCTCTCGTAGTGCACCCAAGAACTACAAGCTGGCCATGCATGTGTTTGGACTGTTGACATCAGCAAGTTCCATTAGTGAGTTTGATGAAATGCTCCTCAGCTGCACTGTCATCTTCTCAAGCCCATGCAGCTCTGAGAATGTTGAGAAGCACTTCCACAACATCCAAGCTATGCTGACAACAATTGGGAACCCAACTGTTGATGACAGCAGCATTGTTCCTGAGGACCTTGAGGTACACAGTAAATACTCTTAATCATGATTTGAAATAATGCCTTTTGTTAATCGAGTTTTGAAATCACAGATATAGCCTAATATTTCAATTTTTTTAGGACACCTTCGGTCCAACACCTTTCAAACAACACTTCATGGATGTCATAAACAGGGCACCCCTGGACAAAGAAGGGGACCCTAATGTGTACTACTCTCAGACATTCATCTCATCGTTGGCTGCTTACTTCTTGCCTCAGGCAGCACTTTGGACAAGCATGATGCTGGGTCAGTTACGCTTTTCAATATTTTCAAATTGAATGAGACCAATTAATTTCTTAAAAATATTTATGGTTATAAAACATAATTTTAATGTTAATGTGCACCTGTGACCAATAAATGTTTGTCAGCTGTCCATAATATTTTGGTCCCGCTGCCAAGCAGGGACTAACACTGCCCAATACTTTGCTCAAAGGCAACATATCTTGAAATCTGTTTGTCTGATTGACATGAGATTAAGTGAGTAAACTCATGATTCAAGGTGCATGAACCTTGCCAGTTATAGTGACCTCATAACTTTTCCTCTAGTGTCAACATCAGGCCAAAATGTTAGCTATCAGGAAATACAAATAGTGGATTGCTGTGTTGACTACGTTCTTATTTCTCCATCCTAACCATCACATCACCTTTCCAGGTGTATTGTTCTGACATTTGATTAGCACATTCATGATCCCCTGAGGATTAAACCAGTCAAATCTGATTATCTCATAAAAGTTTGTTGAGTGCCGACCTTTGGAAAAAATGTACAACGACCATTCTTTCAATACTGGCCCTCCCCATGGCACCTGTAATGGAGGGCCCCTTGTAGTTGATGTTTTTGTGTTTTAATACCTGTACAGATATGATGCAGAGTATGATGTATACAGAGATGTGTCCTTTAACTATGTCCAAAAAAATTCTAAAAGTAATGTATTTCATCTTCAGGGGACCTCGGCAGGCATGGTGAAGGGCTCCCTTATCAGCAATTCTCAAAGAAATTTGCCAAGATATCGGAGAAAAAAAGCCAGGTGTAGTATAAATTGGATGAATATTAGAAATTTGATGGAGAGTTTTAACCTATTACTTTACTTAGAATAAATATTAAAGTTTAGTAAAACCATTGATAAGAAACTATAACTGTTGTTTTGTTGTTATCAGAACTTCACAAAAGACAACAAGACACGGGATAATGGAAAAGAGTCATTGGGAATTGAAAGAAATCCGCTTTTTAAAGGAAGAGGAATGACCAGACTTGATGACTTCATTAACATTTACAAAGAGACTCACACTGCCCTTTTAAGGGAATTCCATGACTCGGAACGAATCACTAAGAGAAAGGTGAGCCGGTCAGCAGTACATTTTATTTAACTGTAGCTTAAAAAAATTATGTTATGCTTGACAAAGATGTTACTTTATCACCATATTACTACAGAGACAAAAACATGAGTCCATATTTCTGCCACAACATGTCATTGAGTGCAATATACATTTTTTTTGTGCTTCGAAATATACAAACATTTCTCGGGAAGTGTTTTTTTACATAATGTATTGGGACCTTGTGTTTGTGTATGAGTTGAAGACGCTATTATGTTTCCTGAAGTGCCACTCTTACACCAAAAACCATCAAAATGTAATCAGCAGAGAGTCAATGAAATGTGGAAAGCACATTCATATGATAACATTCATGTGATTCACCATATGATGAAATTCATCAATTTTTGTTATCCTGTGATCTTTCCCCTAGCACCATCTTTTCACCATAATGTACAAACTCCATTTCCCTTACTGCTTGCACTCTCCTGACATGGTCAAAGGCAGCAGGTCAACAGTGCCAGAAGACCTAGGCTTGTTGTAATCTTGTAGTTAATGCCTTAAGGCTTAAGCAAACGTAGCTTCAACAGCTGGCCAGCTAAGTGGTATATATGTTGAAGTCAAAATAAGTAATATTAATAATTAATTTAATTGACTGTGTGGCACGATCCTTTACAGTTGGGAATTGGGCATGGAGAGTAACACTCAAAGACATACATAATTTGTGATGTGTTGTAACCCAAGTATTGAATGCAGATTTAAAGACAGATGATATCTTATTTATAATGTGTTTGTTACAACCATAAATTTAAAAAGTTTAGAAACTTGTCACTTTTACCACTAAATGAGTCATATTACTACAGTATATATGAATTCATATATTTCTTTTGAAAGTCGCACCGTATTCTGATGGAGAAGTGGAGGCAGCGAAAGCAGAACAGGAGAGGGGTATATGTTACCTCCATCTCCAAGCCATTCCACTTCAGAAAGAAAACAACAGTGGTAATATGAAGCACCTTTGGCAATAGTACTTAGCATATAAAGTAGTTTGACAACTAATTTAAAGTTTCTAATGCTTTTTCTGAAACAAATCAGGGAACAACAGCTCCATTGACAACTAGTCAACCTCCAGCTAGTAACCAGCCATCAGCAGTAGCTGCCAAGGGCCATGGGGACCAACAGCCACTTAGCCAGAAGGCAGATGGTTTGAAGGTGCACATTATTTTATTTCCTTTTGTAATGCACAGGTACCTTATCATAGCAAAAATGTGACTTGCTGTTGAGAACTAAATGAAATATTTTGATTCACTCAACACATTTTGGATACAGTTGTCATCAAATTACACTTTTTTGATAAAAAATTCAATTTTCTTTTTTATTTTATTTCTATTCTATTCTATTCTATTTTCTTGCTTTTTCTGAAACGAATCAGGTGACAACATCGCCATTGACAACAAGCAAATGTTTACTTGACAGCAAAACATCATAAACAATGCCTACCTATGGCCATAATTTGACAACACAAAGTCCACAATTAAAACACAGTTTTATCCAAAAATTAACTGAATTCATGTAATCCACATGGGATGAACGGGTAACACATACTGACAAAACAGTTTTGTGAGAGAAGACTGATATAAGATATGTGTAAGAGGGAGTTGGAGAGCCCATTTTTGGCCAAACATTAACAGTAAACTAAGTGTGTGTTTGTATGGTGTTTGTCTCATAGAAAAGGAAGAAAACGTACAAAGGACCGAAGCAGAAGAGCCATGGACCACTTTGGGCAAAACATTCTCCAAAGGAAATCATCCAAACAACAAAACTGCAAAGGAGAGTATTTCTGCACCAGGACCAAATGATGAGCATCCTCCACCACCATACATGGCTCAGCAGTGACGAAGTCGATGCAGCATGTTTTTTTCTGGCACAAAAGTTCCCTGGTGTAGATGGGTTCCAGTCATGCCTTTCATATCAGACTCTACACCAGGGGGGGGTGGTTGGGACACCACAGAAGCCTTTTGTCCAAGTGATACATGTCAATGACAACCACTGGGTCACAGCTAGCAATATTTTTAATGGACCAAATGAGGTTACCATATACGACAGCCTGAATACCAAAATCAACAGGAGCACGGAGCAAAAGGTATCCTGGATGATTCGTCCAAAAGCACCCCGATTCTTAATCAGAAGGCCTGCCGTGCAGATCCAGCAGTCACATAGTAGCTGTGGACTATTTGCTCTGGCTTTTGCACAAGTTTTATGTGAGGGAGTCAGACCAGAGGAGTGCCATTTTCATGAGAAAAACATGAGGCAAAGACTGCACACAGCATTGCAGAAAAAAACCGCACCAGTATTTCCATACCAAAACCTACTGGCAATGCCTGAAAGGGCAACAATTGAGGTAGAGGTGCACTGTATCTGCAGGACCTCACACTACAAAGAGGTGATGGTGCAGTGCAGCAACTGCAGCACCTGGTACCACCCGAACTGTGTGTCTGTCCCACACAGAGCGTTGGACACCACTGCGGAAGAGTGGAACTGTCTCAACTGCACAAAGTAGAATTTTTTAGCATATGCTGCAATTTTGTTTTACTCATCTGAGAGCTGTTGTCTGTTAAGTTGTGCTCTTGAGTGGAAGCTGAGAAAGTGTTTTTTCTTTTAACTCAATTTGTGTAATAACAATATATTTTCCTTGTGTTCCAAACATATTGGTGACTATTCAAAACATTGGTATTGACCAAAAATAAAGAAAAGAAAACCCATCTGAAAATAGGGTGACGTCAGTGAACCTGTAGTGCCTTGTCTTTATTTATGCTAACTTGGTGGTATGGTGAATTCACTTGAATTGTTGATATTTTCTACATTCAGCATAATGAATATGTGTGCCATAAGCAAATTACTACTACTACTACTACTACTACTACTACTACTACTACTAATAATAATAATAATAATAATAATAATAATAATAATAATAAAAACAATAATACTATAATCAGACAATAGTTAGACTTAAATGACCATTTTAGAATACTTGGCCTACTTTGTTATTGAAAATTTCAGCAGTTGTTCAACATGAAATTTGTATCTGGATTACCTGGGGACAAGTTATAAAAGATTTTACTTGAATTTTCTAATGATATTGTAATATATAGAACTGAATGTGCATCTGATATCAATTTACCATCCAAATATTTCAAATATTTAAAAAAAAAATCTGCAGTAATTCAACATGACACTCATGAGCTAAAGAGTTTTTAATTACATTATTCACTTTTTAGACTGCTCACTGTCTGGTGATAATTTTAATTTGGTTAAGTCTCTTCCCTGTTTGGCAGTAGTGTTTCTGTGCTTTTGCGATTACGTTCAAATCTGATGAAGAGACTAAAAACCAGATCTGCTATCCATCCTTTTACCCGGATCTTGGGTCCACATGTCTATTGTTACAATGGTAAAGCCACACCTACAGCACACACAAGGCAGAGGCATGATGAGAATTAGGGAAGACTTTAATAAGCCAAACATCAAAATCCAATTGACAGTTTGATCAAGACCAGGTTACCTCAAAACCCAGTGACAGTCGTGGCACCTCAAGAGAGCAGTGGATGAATGCATGTCCACACGTCCCAACAGACTGAAGCAAGAGTGGACCAGCATTCCTCCACAAAGATGATAAAATCGTACAAAAAATTAGAACATTAAAAATCTCAGACCATAAGAGGACCAGGAATAAGTTGAACTCTGTCTGCAGATAGTTTGATGTCTTCACCTGGACAATGAATTTGAATGAATATGAATTTTTTTAATCTGCCTATATTCCTGTGTATTGGGTATGATTTTAGGATGTAATTATTAGAAAACGCTAGGGTAAAAGAACTTGAAAATGATGTCAGAGGTACTTGAGGACATGCTGAACAAGAATATCTTACAGTGTGCTGAATAGTATTTGATTTGATTTTTTTATGAATTTTTTTAATCTGCCTATATAGAAATGAATGGGATTCTGAATGGGATTGTTTTTTTTTTATCATTTTGTTAGACTTTAGTAAAATGCTAGGGTAAAAGAACTTGAAAAGGATGTCAGAGGTACTTGAGGACATGCTGAACAAGAATATCTTACAGTGTGCTGACTAGTATTTGATTAGATTTTTTTATGAATTTTTTTAATCTGCCTATATTCATGTGTATTGGGTATGATTTTAGGATGTAATTATTAGAAAATGCTAGGGTAAAAGAACTTGAAAATGATGTCAGAGGTACTTGAGGACATGCTGAACAAGAATATCTTACAGTGTGCTGACTAGTATTTGATTTGATTTTTTTATGAATTTTTTTAATCTGCCTATATAGAAATGAAGGGGATTCTGAATGGGATTGTTTTTTTTTTTGTTTTTTTTATCATTTTGTTAGACTTTAGTAAAACTACAAAAAGGAATGACATATGTATCTATTTCAAGACGTGAAAATAATAATAATAACCGTTTTGAAGCCGTCCACACGCTTTACCGTACAACGCGCTGTAGACGCGCAATCGATTTCCAAGCGCAGATAGCGCGACTGCGCCTCTCCGAAGCGTAGATGGCGTGACCGCAGTGATTGGCTGGAGCGGGGCGTCATCCCGCTCCAGTTTCGCTTACCCCTCATATCACGGCCCCGATGCGTGTCCAAACATATCCCACCTCTCCACAAACTACCTGTTACCTTTCTTCTTTTCCAGTCCTATCTCTGAACCGTAGTTGGGAGAGCTGGTATTTTAATTCGGTCTCTGGCTCGTTGCTGGTAACCGGCGTTAGGAGTCCGGGGAAAGTGAAGGGAAAAAAGGACGGAGGAAAAATGCTGTCCGTGCAATGTCGCACATTTATTACAAACTTGTAATAAGAGCAAACAAAACGCGTGAGGGCCGACGACTGAAACTAACGGAGGACACACTGAAAAGTAACTGAACAGGTGTACCGGTCTTCCACACGCGCACACCTGCATCTCCCTCTCTCTCCTCCGCTGCACCCACACGTCTCACACACACACACCCGAACACACAGTGAATGAAACATTGTTTCGGGAAAGGTTAATAAACAAAAGTGTATTAAACCAGATAATTCCATTAGGTGAAATTATTTTCTTATTTTTTCCTGTCAGTAAATATCTATTTTTTGGACTTTAAAACTATGTCGGCTCTGCGTAATTGTTCCTCTCGGCTCCGTGACTGGCTGCAAGGAACGTAACTTTGCTGTGTCTCTCTCTCTCTCTCTCTCTCTCTCTCATCCACCTCTGGTTAGATCTAAGGCTTCAGGTAAACATGTGCATTTTATATGCATGCAAACATTTTTGGAGCGGAGCGTGGAGCGCTGCGCGGAGCGGAGCGGGGTGCAGTGTTACTGGAGCGCGGAGCGGTTATGGCTGGAGCGGCTGTGGCAGGGTGCAGGATTGGGGCGTGGTCTGCAGGGGAGAGAGGGAGTGCGGGAGAGTGGCGCACAGGTGACGCGGCTGGAACAGCTGACGGTACACAGGTGAATCTAATCATTCTGTGTATTTCAGTAGGTGTGCGGGCCCTGGAGACGGGAGAGGACGGACGCAGAGCGGAGCAGAGGTGCAGCTCTGCGGACGGTGCAGAAGCACAAAACTTGAAAGAAGCAAACTAAAAAGAAATAAAGATATTTCTAAACGAAATCCCGGTATCTGCTGTCTTAGTGACCCCCGTAGCAACTCGCAGTGCTACAGTGGCGCCCAACGTGGGGCCCGAGGCCACCATGGGCCCGGTACCGAGAGCAGCTTCCACGGCGGGCGGGCCGACGCCGGGGACGCCCCCCCGACCAGGAAGGCCCGGGGGTTCCGGGCTTCCTCTCCCGCTCCGAGAGGGCGGGGGGGGAGTAGGCTCGGCCGGACAGACCCCGGCGCGAGTTTGGCGTTGGGGGTGTGTGGCAGGGTGGAGGAGCTGCAGCCACTCAGGCTGATTAGGGCACAGGTGGGCCCAATCAGCCTCTCCACTCTGCCAGCCTTCATAAGGCATAGCTGCACAGCAGAAAGGGCCTGTGAAGCTGCTGTGAAGGTGCTTCTGCACTGTGTGTGGTGTTTGTGGGTAAATAAAGAGGGTCTGCACGAAACTCCGTGTCTCTCCATCCTGTCGGTCGGGCCCCGTGGCAGCGAGACCTGCTACAGCGGCATTTTGCGACTTTGAGGGCGGAGCGGAGCGGTAACAACCTTTGTGAGCGAGGAGCGGAAATTCTCGCCGCTCCACTCCGCTCACATGCTCTGACGGGAGTTGAAGAAAATTAACAAATACCAACCCCACCCACCCCCACCCAACACAAGCACAAATAATAAACTAAATTTACAAACCGTGTCAACGCATTTCCTGATCGGAGCGGCCGAGCTGATGGAAGCTGGAAGAAAAACAGAATCAGACACCAGAAGTGAGTTCAGATCCTCAAACAAATCAAAAAAATCTAATATAGTAAAGCATGAATATTCACTTTGATCAACCAAGGCATTATATATATATATATATATATATATATATATATATATATATATATATATATATATATATATATATATTGGTGTCAAAAGTACACACATTTGTTACTTAAGTAGAAGTATAGATACTGCAGTTTAAAAATACTCTGGTAAAAGTTGAAGTATCAACTTGACCTCTTTACTCAAGTAGAAGTAAAAAATATGTGCTCCAAAAACTACTTAAAGTTTAAAAGTATAAAGTAACTTTTGAAAAAAAAACAGCCATATGCCACTATATGAATTGAAAGCTCAATTTAAACACTGATTAGTTCTACAAGTGGCCCAAGATACAACACAATCATTAACCCATTACTGTCAAAGACAAAGTCACTGTGGGAGCCAAAGTGTTATTTAGGTGCTTCTACTTGATTTTTGTTGGTTTATTAGTTAATGTTAAAATAAATAAATAGTTAATTTCATTGAATAAATAGATCATTAAAATAGGTAAAATGTTATTAAAATGTTAATTTAAGAGAGGTTAAGAAAGCTTGTTTTTGTAACTGCTTGAGATTTACTTTCATGTTACTGTCGCTTTAAGAGAGCAGAGCAGAAGGAGCAGAGGCTGTTGAGGTTTTGTTAGGATAGAGCCAAACAGTTTTCTTACCGTAGTGCTTTTTGTTTTGGAAAACTGTGGAATAGGATAACTCCTGTAACTAGATGCCGTGGAAATTAAGGAATAAATCTACTTTTGATTCATCTTTTTACATCGGAGTCCTGTGGATGTTTTTTCCATGCTGTGAAAGCACACGAGTCAAGTCTACTCTGGTTCAAAGCTTCAACTCCCACATTGTAAGAAAACTGGCTCAACTTGGATGAATGGAAGGATAAAAAGGACTGGATGCCACAAGGAAAGAGGATTCACCTACAACAGGATAAATGGTCGTGAGTAGAGCCAAAGGAAAAGTCAAGAAAAGTGCTGAGTAACCTGCTAGTTAGCCAATTAGCTGCAACAACATTGCTAACGGAGCAGCATGCTACTTTGATAGCTTCAATCTTCAGACTGCAGATAATACACTCTAGCTGTTGTGTAGTTTGTGGACAAGCTATGGAGCACAAAGATAATGATTCAGACTCACTTGTGGATGTTAGAGCAAAGACATTCTCTGTGAAAGCAATGGAGGAAAAACTGCAACGTGCTGTTGGCACACGCAAGGCCAAGCTGGCTAAGCTAACAGGTAAAATGAACCAGATTCGTCATGCTATGGATGAAAAGGGTGACAGCAGCTTAGCAGTGGTTCAAACCAAGATGGTGGAGTTTAACAGGCTGTTTGGAGAGTTTTGTGACTTGAATATCAGTGTTAAAGAGACATTACACCAACTTTCTGTGGAAGACATGAAAGAGGACCAAGCTAACTGGTTCAAACCTAAGGCTGACAGCTTTAAGGAATTTGCAGAGAAATCTGAGGCTTGGATAATGGAAGCTCAGCGACGTGTTGAAGAAGCTAAAAGATACAATGAAGCAGTTCAGCCATCTGACAGCATATCCAGTGCACCTTTATCAAGATTAAAGGCAAGTTCTGCGCATTCTTCACGCACATCATCATCAGCTTCATCTACTCGGCTAAAAGCAGAATTGGAGAGAGCTACATTGCTAGCACAGGCTTCAGCTTTGAAAAGGAAACAGAGTTTGGAGGAGCAGGAAGCCAAGCTAAAAATAGAAAAGGAGGAATTAAAGATTCAAACTGCTTTAGCAGCATCTGATGCTAAAATCAAGATCTTGGATGAGTTTGAAGCTCTGCGTGTGACATCCAGAGCATCAAGTCGTGATGGAATGAACTCTTACCTTGGTTCAAAACACTCATCACACAAAGACAAACAAGGAGTGCAAGGTAACAAAATTCAACCTTATGTCCAACCATCAGTCGGTGCAGTCACTCAACCACAAGCACAGGTGCCAGACACTTTGCATGGTTTTGCTGAAATGTTAACAAAGCAACAGAGACTAGCTTCACTGCCCCCACAAAGTATTTCTGTGTTCAAAGGAGACCCCTTGGAATATCTGCTGTTTAAAAGAGCGTTTGAACATGGAGTCGAGAATAAGACAGAGAGCAGCAAAGACCGTCTCTATTACATGGAGCAGTATACCGCTGGACAACCGAGGGAGCTAGTAAGGAGCTGTTTCCATATGGAACCTGATCGTGGCTACTGTGAAGCTAAGAGACTCTTGGAAGAACATTTTGGAAACGCTTACAAGATTTCAGTGGCATATATTAACAAGGCCCTGAACTGGCCTCCCATAAAGTCCGATGATGGAGAAGCTCTTCAGTCGTTCGGCCTCTATCTCACAGCATGTTGTAATGCGATGTCTGATGTGGAGTACATGGAAGAGCTTGATAATTCAGTAAACTTGCGTGCTATCATTGCCAAGCTCCCCTATAAATTGAGGGAGAGATGGAGAAGCATGGTCTGTAGAATTCAGGACTACGATTGTCGCAGAGCAAAGTTCAAAGACTTGGTGGAGTTCATTAACAAGCAAGCAAAAGAAGCACTGCATCCACTGTTTGGAGACATAAAAGACTCAAAGAGTTCAGCTAAAGGTCAAATGAGTGAGAGGTTGCATCGGCCAAGTGACAACAGGAGAGGTTTCGTCACAGCAGCAACTATCACAAGCAATGAAGCAAGGAGGCCCGTAGACCAGCCAAAGAGTAAAGCTAATGACAGCCAAGCGCACGCATTTGCCAAACCCTGTCTTTTCTGTCATGGCGCAGAACATTCAATGGAACAATGCAAGAAAATGAAAAATTCTCTGCATAAGGACAAGATTGACTTTTTACGAGCCAAAGGTTTGTGCTTCAGCTGTCTTAAGAGGGGTCACATGAGTAGCTCATGTACTGGGAAAATGACTTGCCAAGTTTGCACGCAGTCACACCCTACAGTATTGCACATGAAGGCCAAGAATGGCATTTCAAACAAAGACTTAAGCACAGAACATGAGTCACGCAAAGACAAAGAAAGGCCGCTAGATTCAGTTGTAAGTGGGTTTGTGGGTACCAGCACTACAACTAACGGAGAAACGAGTACTGAGAACGTGGAGAGTATACTAGCTATAGTTCCAGTTCAAGTAAAGACCAAAAAGGGCCAAAAGGTGACAACGACATATGCCTTTCTCGACCCTGGCAGTACTGCGTGTTTCTGCACTGACAATCTATTAAAGGAGCTTAACCTCACAGGCAGAAAGACACACATCTTACTGAAGACCATGGGAGAAGAAAGGATTGTGAGCAGCGATGTGGTGTATGGCTTGGAAGTAAGCAGCTTGGACTGTAATGATTTTCTGGAGCTCCCTGAGGCATATTCTCAAAAAATCATTCCTGCAACAAAAGGTAATATCCCTTTACAAGAAGATGTCAACAAATGGCCACACCTACAGGAGGTGTCACTTCCAAAACTAGAAGCAGATATTGGGCTGCTTATTGGGACTAATGCACCAAAGGCTATTGAGCCCTGGCAAATTATTGCCAGTGTAGAGGACGGTCCATACGCTGTAAGAACACGCCTTGGTTGGACCATTAATGGACCACTGCGAGAGATCACTGGCCATAACACCACGTCCGGATTGGTGCAGGTTCAAGCAAACCGAATAGCAGTTACCCGATTGGAGGAACTCTGGAATCAACAGTTTCAGTGTGACTTCCCTGAGTGCAACCAGAGTGAGAAGCTGGAGATGTCTAGGGAAGATCGTCAGTTTCTTAACATGGTCACACAGTCAGCCAAACTTGTGGATGGACATTATAGCATTGCTCTGCCATTGAGAGACAAAGAACTAAAGATGCCGAACAACCGAAAGGTAGCTGAGCAACGTGCTCTGAACTTAAGGCGGAAGTTTGTGAAGAACCCAGCGTTCCACTCAGAGTACTCAGCATTCATGGACAGCATTATCAAAAGGGGATATGCTGTGAAGGTACCCGACAAGGACATCAGCCGGGACGATGGTCGCGTATGGTACTTGCCACATCATGGGGTGTATCACCCGAGGAAGAAGACACTTAGAGTGGTTTTCGATTGTGGAGCGTCATACCAGGGCACTACTCTAAATGAACATCTGCTGCAGGGACCGAATCTCACCAGCACTCTCCTTGGTGTGATAACCAGATTTAGACAAGAGGAAGTCGCAGTCATGGCCGATGTGGAAGCGATGTTCCATCAAGTAAAGATGCCTGATGAGGACTCTGACCTTCTCCGGTTCCTCTGGTGGACATCAGGTGATATAACTCAGGAGCCAGTGGAGTACAAGATGGCGGTGCACTTGTTCGGTGCAGCTTCGTCTCCAAGTTGTGCCAACTTCGCCCTTCGAAAATGTGCTGAAGACAGCAGAACGCTATCAAATGCACAGGCAGTTGACACAGTGCTCCACAACTTCTACGTGGACGACTGTCTCAAATCAGTCCACTCTGAAGAGGAGGCGGTATCGTTGTATCACACCCTACGAGCCGTGTGTGAAAAAGGTGGATTCAGGCTTGTCAAGTGGATCAGCAATAGCAGGGCCGTGCTGTCTGCTATACCAGAAGAACATAGAGCAACTGAGGTTAAAGACCTTGACCTGGATCGGGATATGCTTCCTATTGAGAGAGCTCTAGGAGTTCATTGGTGTATCGAGTCTGACAGCTTCAGGTTCAAGATCATCTTGCCAGACAAAGCAGCCACCAGGAGAAATATTCTCTCCCTCATGAGCTCAGTATACGATCCATTGGGTATCTTGGCGCCCGTTGTGCTCTCAGCAAAGATAATTCTACAAGAGCTCTGCAGATTAAAGATAGGCTGGGACGTCCTGATACCTGAAGAGCTAGCTCATGAGTGGTCCACTTGGAAGGCTGAAATACAACTGCTAGTGAACGTCAGCATTCCTAGGTGTTTCAAGCCTGCAGGTTTTGGTGAAGCAGTGTTTAATCAGCTGCATCATTTCGCTGACGCCAGCGAAGAAGGTTACGGAACGGTGAGCTACTTGCTACAGAGGAATAGCAGCAACGAAGCACATTGTGAATTCGTCATCGGGAAGGCTAGAGTGGCTCCCCTCAAGCCCATGACCATCCCTCGTATGGAGCTCACTGCAGCTACTATGGCTGCACGCATGGACCAAATGTTAAGATCGGAACTTCACCTCCAACTTAAAGAATCCGTATTTTGGACAGATAGCACCACGGTGCAGAAGTACATCAGGAACAGAACAAGCAGATTCCTCACATTCGTTGCTAATCGTGTGGAAACCATCTTGAAGATGTCTAGTCCTCATCAGTGGCGGTATGTCAACACCTCACTGAACCCTGCAGATTATGCATCGAGGGGTCAAAGGGCAGAGAAATTCATCCAGAGCCATGCTTGGTTACAGGGGCCGGAATTTCTCACCAAAGACACAGAAGATTGGCCCGAGAACCCAGACCTCCCTTTAAACTTAACTATGGAAGACCCTGAGGTGAGGAACACTGTGGTCTGTGCTACTGCAGCCGAGGAACAAAGAGATGCAATGCTGGAGTTAATGCAGTACTTCTCTTCATGGCATAATCTCAAGAAAGCAGTCGCTTGGATACTCAAGACTAAGAGCACTCTACTGAGCTTGAGTAGAAAGAGGAAGGAGTTGAACACAACTCTTACTCCAACTGAAGTTGACAAAGACATGAGTAACTTCAAGGCAAGTGTTTCCAGAGCAAGTGCTGCTAAGCTCACGGTGGAGAACCTTAATGAAGCAGAGCGTGAGATCATCCGCTACTGCCAAGGAAAGACTTTCAAAGATGAAATCACGGCACTCTTAAAGGGTGAATGTGTAAAGAAAGGCAGTAGTCTTTTCAAGCTTGATCCAGTTCTGCAAGAAGGCCTTGTCAGAGTAGGAGGAAGACTCAGCAGAGCTGCTATGCCTGAGGAAGCAAGGCAACCAGTGATTTTGCATAAAGACCTTCACATCGCAAAGCTGATCCTCAGAGATATCCATGAGAACCTTGGACACAGCGGTCGCAATCATGTGCTCTCAAAGTTGAGATCTAAATATTGGATCCCTGGAGCAAACTCAGCTATAAGGAGAATCTTATCCAAGTGTCAGGTCTGTCGGCGCTCTCATGGAGCTACAGGTCAACAACAGATGGCTAACCTACCTTGAGACAGAGTCCTGCCAGATGAGCCACCGTTCACCAACACTGGAGTGGACTACTTCGGTCCATTCGAGGTAAAACGCGGGAGGAGTTTGGTGAAAAGATATGGTGTGATCTTTACATGCCTGACAACTCGTGCAATACACTTGGAGTTAGCATCTTCTCTGGATACAGATTCCTTCATAGCTGCTCTTCGTCGCTTCATCGCTAGAAGAGGCCAGGTGAAGATTCTCCGTTCAGACAACGGAACAAATTTCGTTGGAGCCGAACGTGAGCTAAAGAGAGCCATCCAGGAGTGGAATAGCTCAAAGATTCAAAACACTCTACACCAGAGAGGCATCCAGTGGATATTCAATCCTCCCACTGGCTCCCATCACGGAGGGGTATGGGAGAGGATGATCAAGTCTGTAAGGAAGATCCTGAACGTCACCATGAGACTACAGAAACTTGATGAGGAGAGCCTGTATACCCTGCTATGTGAGGCAGAGGCCATCATCAATAGCCGGCCTATAACTAAGGCATCCGATGATCCTAACGATCTAGAGGAACTTACTCCTAATCATCTTTTGCTCCTCAAGACAAAGCCATCTCTCCCACCAGCCCTATGTGACAAGCAGGATCTCTATTCCCGAAGGAGATGGAAACAGGTCCAGTACATGGCAGACATGTTCTGGAAACGGTGGACAAGAGAATATCTACCGCTGCTACAAGAACGTCACAAGTGGTCCCGCCCATCTCGCAACTTTGTCATAGGAGACATTGTGTTGGTCGTTGACGACACTGCACCACGCAACTCCTGGGTGATGGGGAAAGTGATCCAGGTCATCCCTGATAAGTATGGACTGATACGGCAGGTCCGTATAAGGACTAAGACCAGTACACTGGACAGGCCGATTACAAAGCTTTGTCTTCTCGAGGAGGCTGAGTGAAATCCTCCAGTTATGAAAGAAAGACTACTTAAGTTAAAAACACTTTAATTTATGGCTCCTCGTTTATATATTGTGGTAATTGTCTCCAGTTAAGAGTACAATTCGGGGCCGGTATGTGGGAGCCAAAGTGTTATTTAGGTGCTTCTACTTGATTTTTGTTGGTTTATTAGTTAATGTTAAAATAAATAAATAGTTAATTTCATTGAATAAATAGATCATTAAAATAGGTAAAATGTTATTAAAATGTTAATTTAAGAGAGGTTAAGAAAGCTTGTTTTTGTAACTGCTTGAGATTTACTTTCATGTTACTGTCGCTTTAAGAGAGCAGAGCAGAAGGAGCAGAGGCTGTTGAGGTTTTGTTAGGATAGAGCCAAACAGTTTTCTTACCGTAGTGCTTTTTGTTTTGGAAAACTGTGGAATAGGATAACTCCTGTAACTAGATGCCGTGGAAATTAAGGAATAAATCTACTTTTGATTCATCTTTTTACATCGGAGTCCTGTGGATGTTTTTTCCATGCTGTGAAAGCACACGAGTCAAGTCTACTCTGGTTCAAAGCTTCAACTCCCACAGTCACTCAAATTTTATTGTATTCAAAACCGGGCCCAGGTTGGAAAAACAACAACTAAGTTTCAACATTTTCTCTAGAGACAGCGAGAGAGAGAGAGAGAGAGAGAGAGAGAGAGAGAGAGAGAGAGAGAGAGAGAGAGAGAGAGAGAGAGAGAGATTCTGCACAAACAGTAGTATGAGGTATTCATGTTCATCCCATCAAAAAATAAACTTAAAATCTTCCTGCCTACACTCACACGTTCAACAAAACGCTCCAACAGTGATAGTTTAGTTTAGTCTCTGAACTCTTCAGAGTTAATGACTTTAGTTCAGTGAGAGTTTAGTTTAGTCTCTGAACTCTTCAGAGTTAATGACTTTAGTTCAGTGAGAGTTTAGTTTAGTCTCTGAACTCTTCAGAGTTAATGACTTTAGTTCAGTGAGAGTTTAGTTTAGTCTCTGAACTCTTCAGAGTTAATGACTTTAGTTCAGTGAGAGTTTAGTTTGGTCTAGACCAGCGGTCTCCAACCAGGTCCTGGTTCCACCGTCCTGCATGTTCTAGATGTTTCCTGCTTCAGAACAGCCTGATACAAGCGACTGTGTCGTTAACAGACTTGTTCAGACCTTGATTACTGGCTAATGATGAATGAATTAGAATCAGGTGTTTGAGTGTAAAACATGCAGGACCAGGTTGGGACCGCTGGTCTGGATCACTCAGGGAACATTTATTCCCCAAATAAAAACAGAACGCAGTCCCTTTTAACAAATGATCAACAAAACCCTTCACATAAAACAGAATGATACAGGAATTAAATTAAGAATAAATATTTGTAGACTTACAAGACATGATGAAGTGGAGGATTCAGGACGGCTGCAACTGCTGGACTGACTGAACTGAAAGTTCCTGCTCTTTATAACTCGAACAACATTCTTCCTTTTGATAACGTACAATCATAAAATTTCCTCAAAGATCAGCAGGTGTGTGTGTGGGGGGGGGGAGCATTAATAAGTTTTATGTCTTTTAATGTTTTATGTAAAGCACTTTGTGTTGCATTTTATACATGAATGAAATGCGATATACCGGTGGTTCCCAAACTGGGGGGGGCAGCTCCTAGGGGGGGGGGGCGGGGGGGGGGCGGGGGGGGTGGGGGGGGGCTCCTGGGGGGGGGGCAGCTCCTAGGGGGGGGCGGTGAGGTTGGAAGGTAGGTTAATTTAAAAAAAAAAAGAGATACATTTTTTTTTTCCTTTAAGATTTTGCTTTCAATACATATGTGCTGTGAGAGAGAGACAGGAAATAGGGGGAAGAGAGACGGGGAATGACATATACTCATCCATTTACACACACATATATTCACATATTCATACATACATGCACACAAAGATACACACACCCATACAAATTTCAATTCCATAAGAATATTCATAATCTATGAATCAATGCAATCTAAAGAATTAGAACATTTAACTTTAATATGAATGAATATAAATAAAACCCACATTACAAATATAACTAAATAAAATCCTGTCTAAAAGAAAAATTAATAAAATTAGCTGTCCAATTCTTTGTAGCTGCCAAGAGTGTCTGTTTATACTTACAGTTTTTCACAATTGTTTAAACACATTTATTGGAACATCAGACACAATGTGCACAACCTGAAACTCATGTTTCAGGTGGCTGAACCAATCCTGCTGAACTCCAAGCACATTTACTGCTCTAGACTCAAATTCCCATTCCATACCACACATTTCTCACAACACTACACACAATTCCCAATATCCTGCACACTCTTCCTGAATTCCCTCCCTTGCTGTTCACACAGAACACACAGTCAATCACATTTCTAAACTCCAAAGGCTGTTGTGCAATATGCAATCAGCAATTTACCATTGAATTCATATTCATTGATGAAGCGGGGTCCAACCTTGTAAAAAGAAAGCGCCGAGGGAGGAATATCATCGGCCAGCGTGCCATGCCATCACAGAGGTCCCTGGCCAGCGTGGAGGGAACATAACAATGTGTGCTGCCATCAATCACCACGGCGTCTTCCATCACCATGCCACCCTTGGCCCCTACAACACTGCACTTCTTCTAGCTTTCCTGGACCAGCTCTACAACATCATTGTCCAGCCAGACCAGATGGAGGACACACAGGTGGTCAGGTTCGTTGTTATCTGGGACAATGTCAGTTTCCACCGGGCTGCTCTGGTCCGTGAGTGGTTCAGGGTCCATCCAGAAGTTGATGTCCTATATCTCCCTCCATACTCTCCCTTCCTCAACCCAATTGAGGAGTTTTTCTCTGCCTGGAGATGGAAGGTATACGAGAGAAATCCTCAGACACGGATCCCACTGCTGCAGGCCATGGAGGACGCATGTGGCGATGTCACTGCTGAGGCCTGTCAAGGCTTCATGCGGCGTTGTAGGAGATTGTTCCCCCGCTGCTTGGCCAGGGAGAACATCGCCTGCGACGTGGATGAGGTCCTGTGGCCAGCCAGGGATGAAAGGCAGGATGCAGCCTAATACTTTTGTTCTGTTTCTATTTTCTGTCAAGTTTTCATCCACAGCTTGCTGTGATGTCCAGTGGACTGCACATTTTGAGTCCAAATACTGTAAAATATTACTGTATTTGTTGTTACAGTAAAGAATAGTGTGTTGTTTTATATTTGAGTAGCCTATACAGAAGAATACTATATGGTGATATATTACATCCAACAGCCGAAGGTGTAACACTGAACATACAAATGCATGATTCTACTGAGACATTCATATAGTGTTTTCCATTCATACTATAGTGTCTTCCATTCTGCACATCAGTGTTCAGTGGGTGCTTAGAAATGTCTACTCAAATGATGTATGTGTTTGCCATTTGAGAAGGAAATACCATTTAGTGAAGAGTTAACACTGTTTTGAAGGTAGAGTGTGCTTTTGCAAGAGAAGTGTAGGATTTTGCATTTTGTGTGTGAGTTTTTTAATTTTTGTTTAGAGTTTTGAGAAAGTGAGGTAGTCTCTCAGGAAATGTGTTTAAACAATTGTGAAAAACTGTATTAGAAATTGTTTTGAATTAATGCACATTTTTATGTCCTCATTGAGTTTGTTCCACAATTTTACACCACAAACAGAGATGCACATACTTTTTACAGTTGAATGGATGGTAAGCTGTTTAAAATTACAATTCCCTCTTAAATTGTATTTTCCCTCTCTAACCACCAACATTATTTGGATGTTGTTTGGTAACAATTTATTCCAGACTTTAAACATAATCTGACCCGTTTTAATTTTAACTAAGTCCCAGATTTTTAAAATACCCGATTTTAAAAACAAAGGATTTGTTTGAGCAAGGTACTCAGCATGATGAACAATCCTTATGACTCTTTTTTGTAAAGTGTTTTGTAAATCTTTTGTAAAGTGTTTTTATATGTGTTCCCCCTGAAACCTTTCATCTTCATCTAAAGTCTGCAGTTCTTTTGACTTCAAGGTCATGTAAAGTTCACCTCTTAACACCAGGACTAATCAAGATAATAAACGTGGCCCCGTGACGCGTTATAGCAACCCTGGTTTCAAGATGAATCCATTTATGTACAACACCATAAACTTCTGCAGGGACTTTAATAAACTTTGAACTTTTCCTCTGATTTAGAAAATGTTTAACTTGAAATAAATCCTGCAGCAGGAGGAGCTGCAGAAGTCGTTTACAGAAATGTTCAGGCTGATTTTAAGGTTTATTTATTCCAGTTACATCACACGTCCATCCGTCTGGAAAACACAGATTTATCATAAACAGAGCAATGAACTTAATGTGGAGACTTTTAGTCAGATGTAAATGAAAGAATAAGAATGAGATTTAAGAAATAATACAAAACATATTTTAAATGAATAAACACAGATTTATGGTTATTCTGACTGAACTGAATTTGTTTAAGAAAAGCTGCCGTTAACTCTGACTCGGCCAGTTTTTGAGTTGGATCGTAGTAAAACAACTTTGTGGTGCTTCAGGAATCTGATTTGGATCAGAATTGAATAATTTGGGAGCTTTGTCGTATTCTTTAAAGGTAGTAATGAGTGAAGCTTCAGTGAAGCCGGTCCTCCCATCCTGACTCCTCATCCACTCACATCAGGGCTGACTGTGACTCCTCATCCACACACATCTGGGCTGACTGTGTCTCCTCATCCACACACATCTGGGCTGACTGTGACTCCTCATCCACACACATCTGGGCTGACTGTGTCTCCTCATCCACACACATCTGAGCTGACTGTGTCTCCTCATCCACACACATCTGGGCTGACTGTGACTCCTCATCCACACACATCTGGGCTGACTGTGTCTCCTCATCCACACACATCTGGGCTGACTGTGACTCCTCATCCACACACATCTGGGCTGACTGTGACTCCTCATCCACACACATTTGGGCTGACTGTGACTCCTCATCCACACACATCTGGGCTGACTGTGTCTCCTCATCCACACACATCTGGGCTGCACATCATCACAGACGACAGAGGGAGAGCCAGATCTGCCTCTGCCTCCCTCCCTGGCAGCTCAACACCTTCTACGCCCGGTTGGAGTCTGGAAGTGGAGACAGCTCTACCTGCACCACCTGTGGACGCCAGCCCTCCTGTCATCTTGGAGGCAGATGTAATGGCTGCAGCTGTTGTTGGAACCTTTCTTTTTCTATTAAATATATGCTCTTTCAGACTAACTCTCTGCTAACTAAGTACACCATTATGAATTGTAGACCTCTTATGCTAATAAAGGTTCAGCATTATCTTTCTAGTATTTATAGTGGCTAATTTAGTTGTTTTATCATGGAATATCCAAGGAATCAATAATCGAGTTAAAAGAGTTAGTTGTCTCGATACTGTTGGCAGAAAAGGAGCAGATATTGTAATGCTTCAGGAAACCCATATAAAGGAACAAGATATCCATAGTGTTGGAAATAATACTAATAAAGTTGTTTCTTTCTCTTCTGCTAACAATAAGGCAAAAGGAGTGATTATATTATCACGTATTAATCTGAAAATGCATATTTTAAATAAAGGTAATGATGAAGAAGGTAGGATTGCATACATAAAAGGGTTTTATTCTGGTATGAAAATAGCTTTTCTTGCAGTTTATGCTCCAAATACATATGATCCAGTCTTTACTCATCTATCTAATACCCTGGCCGGTTTGTCAGATTATCAGGTGGTCCTTGGAGGCGATATGAATGCCGTATTTGATTCAGTAATGGATAGATTATAAGAAAAATATAAGAACAGCTCCACCAGCAACTGTAGCTTTGCAGAATATGTCAATTATTAATGCCTTAGTGGATATTTGGAGAATTCATAATCCCAATTTAAAACAATTTACATTTTTTTCAGCAAGGCATCAAACATGTTCAAGAATCGATTATATCTTAATATCTGCCAAGATGGCTCATTTGGTTGAAAAAGTATATATTTGCCATATGTCATTATCTGATCATCACGCAAATATATGTAGCTCGTTTTTCCTTTTAAACAAAATCGGGCATCCAGATGGAGATTCAATCTTACTTTTTTACAGAAAGAGCAATTTTTCCAACAGTTTAAGTTAGAGTTTAATGAATTTGGCCGGGTTTCCCAGATCCAACCTCTCTTAAGGATTTAAGAGAGGTTCAAAGAAGGTTTGAACTAAGAGAGAACCCTAAGATACGGGTGTTTCCCAGATGACTTCTTAACACCGTCCTTTAGTTTCGCTCTTTCAGAAGCTCTTTGGAGCAGCTGTCCGGTTCTGAAACCAAATAATCGATGCCAGGCAAATCGATCACCGATCACTATCAGCGCATTTTCACACGCAGCACTGCTACCTAACACACTAATTCCCTGCTGCCTGTGCGTTATAATAAAAAATTAAGATGATAAATATAATTCAATGACCCTTTTTCATGATGAAAACAAGACTGCAACTAAATAAGAAGTAGTCTTGGTAAGAGAATGAGGGAATGTATTGTTTTTATTAAATGTGAAAGATGGACGAAAGGAGAAATTAACTTAACGATCAGCATATAGGACCACATTGTATCCTCCTGACTAGTAAAACAGAATCCTTCACCTCAAAAAAATATTCTGAAGTTTATTTAGCTGCTTGACCGTTTTCACTATTGCATTTATCAACGTTGTATTTGCGGATGTTTGGAGACACAGCGGGTGTGGATACGGGTTACAGTAACACCGTTAGTTTTGCGGTAACTAATACCGCAAAATAATAAAAAGTAATGCGTTAGATAGCCTACTCTAACGCATTACTTTTTAAATTCAGTCACGCAATTACCGCTACCAAACGGTGCGTTACTCCGTTATTTCTGGCTACAGTGAGGCTTTTTTTCCCCACACACAGAAACCGGGAGGAAACGTGGTGGGCGCGTGTGTGCGTTCAAAAACATGAGCGGTCATGAGCCAAGAGAAGGCGAGTTTCGCAAATCTCAACGTGGAATTACAGCAATCCCTGGTTTTTTGCAGGGGTTATGTTCCAAAAAGAACCCGTGATAAGTGAAATTCTTTTTACAATTATAGACGGCTTCTAATTGCGGAGATCAGCCCCGCCTCGCACGTATTCCACTGCTCTTCTTCTGAGCCGCTGCATCCCGACTCGCGCTGTAGCGTCTTTTTATCCTAAACCCCGCGGTGCAGGTGGGTTTTTTCAAGAGAAGAAAATAGTTATGGGTCGTTGTCTTCGCTCTTTTTTCTTCTGGGCAAAAAGATTCTTTAATATAAACCGACACCATTGATTATATTTGAGACTGTAATGAACGATTCATCAAAGGATCCCGTTCTTCAGCTGCTGCTTCCCTGTCATCACATAGATGCGCTCGGGCGCGGCGCAGGAGGATCGGTGTCCCGGCTGCCTGGACAGCCCGGTCCGACAGCACGTCCAGGAGATTGAAGTGCTGACGCACCAATGCGTTCATATAAACAGTTCTGCTTCGCGCACGGCGATGCGGTTGATTTGCAGAGAGAACATGCTGTATAGCAGCCAAATTATCAAATAAATGATATTCATGATGATCGTTTTATTTGTGCGTAATGCATAAAGCATATACAGGAACACACTTGTTATTCTTTATTTTTCTTTTTTTTCCCCTTTGCTGTCACCAATGAATGCTAAACAATATAAATCTAAAGTATAAAATAGATCATAATTTGTGCGGGGTGCATTGTTTTAATATCTCATTGCCTGGTGTGATATTGATTTGCCTGACGCGGCTGGATCTGTGAGTCTTTGTTCACTAAGATGGTTGTAAAGACTGGGTCAGCAGCATCTTTCATTTCCTTCTTAATGAAAGAGATACTTAAGCTAAGAGCAACTCTGGGAAACGCGATTTTCTTTCACAGGCTCCTTAAGAAGGTTTGAAAGAAGTGTTTCGCTGTTAAGAACTACTTAACTGATCTGGGAAACCCGGCCTTTATTTGTATAAATTTATATTCTGTAGAAGAAAAAAAACAGATACCTATGAGACTCTATTAAAGGTTTCATAAGAAACAACACCACTGCTTTTGCCCCAGGCGCTAATAGAGCTTGTGGTGGCAAAAATTGTTGTTCGTTCAATAAAATGTTCAAAAAGGAATGCCAGGACACAATCAGCTGTCTTTCTGGAGTTTTAATAAAACAAAAAAACATTCAATGAATGGAGGATCACACAGTGCAGCTGATCAGACGCTTAGTCAGCCTGTAATGCCCTGGAGATGTTTAGGCACACGCTATCTTATACTTTCAGCCAGGCTGGGAACAAAAGACCAAACATATATATGTCACCCTGACAACCATGACAGGCACTGTGTCAAAAGGAGCTTGACCTCGGCCCTCGGAAGCATAGGAATGTTCACAACAAAACAGGATTGTGAAAGCGTACAAGACCAACATTTCCCATTACATTCCACCCTTTTTAGCATTTTTATGCTAAACCATAATAAAATAGGACATTTTGCAATTACCTACCCTGTGACCCCGGTGCTCTGCCCCGCACCAGCCAAACGCTAGCACAAACGCTACCACACCCAGTCTCCAACTTGGGAGTTAAAAAACCCAGGCAGAGAATCACAGGTCACGGGTACAGAAGAACCAAAACCCCTCCCCTCACTTGACAAGAGGAGGGTAAAAGACTCATCCGTCCAACTACACTTAACCTAAAATAAAAGGGAAAAACCCCAATGTGATGAGGAAAAAAGTCCCATAATGAAATATAAACTAATCTACTTTAAACAATCACATTTAGCACAATAGTCCATGAAGGAAAGAGGAAAAAAATCAAAAGCACTGTGTGACCAAGCAGTAAGGATAAAATGTGAGAAAAAAAGGTAAAATCATAAAAAAGAAGTAATAAAACTCTCCATATGTCCTGGCATAACTCTCCATATTAACCCTTCGTAACACGGGGCTAATGCTTGACTCCCTCTCATTTTGTCAACAGGACATAACAGCTCAATACAGTTCAGAACAGCATGAATGAAAACATCAGCTTGAGGAAGAATTAATGCAGAATATAAAGTTAAAGTAACTCTTCTTCCTCCACGAAAGGAGGAACCCACTCATCATCCCGGCCCATCTCCTGGGCAAACTACCGAGCAGCGGTGGGGGTGGCAGAAGTCACTAGTTTATTCACCAATGGCACAATACAACACAGAAAAACACACAAACCCAAAAGAATAGTCAGGAGTGGGGCAGAGAGGTGGAACAGCGCAGTTTGCCACCCTGAAGTGGAAAACCAGGACCACAAACCATCACCTCCTGTTGCCGTCCCTGACCCACCAGTCTGGCCCTCGGCAGGAGGGTCCCCCCTTATGAGCCTGGTCCTGCTCAAGGTTTCTTCCTCCTAAAGGGGAGTTTTTCCTTGCCACTGTTTGGCTTAAGGTTTTTCTCCCACTAGGGGAGTTTTTACCTGCCATTGTTTATGTAATAACTGCTCGGGGGTCATGTTCTGGGTATGGGTCTCTGGAAAGCGTCTAGAGACAACTCTGTTGTATTAGACGCTATATAAATAAAATTGAATTGAAAATTGAACCTCCGCCACCAGTGGAATCTCGGCTCCTCCGCAAATGCAACAAGTTATTCAGGTGTGCAACAACATGTGTCACATTGATCTCGTTGGTCAGCTTCCTCGTCACCGTGGCTATGGCACGGTACCACATGTTGTCCTCTAGCTGCGCCGCCGTGTTGGTCGTGTAAACAGAAGACCTCCTCACCAGCCGGTGAGGTGTATTTGCCGCATCAGAATCGTGGTCAGGAGGAGGTGAGATTGTTGTGCTGTTGTCCTGTGACGTGTGGTCATGCAGCCTTTCCAACAGCAGCAGAACCAGCCCCGCCCCTATGGAGATGACCAGCAAGACGCTGGTCGCCACCCTTAGGCCGCATCCGAGCCGCCTAAAGGGATGGTACGGCCGTGGCCTCTCGATTACGTACATGGCGTGCGTGTGGATCAGGAACCCGTCGGCAGTGGCTGGCGTGAATCCACGTGACTCTCTCTGCAACCTTGACTGCTGTCACCGTCACCAGAAGGCCTTGAAACGGTCTGTTCCACCTCCGAGCTTTCCAGTGTTTACGTGTGAAGTCTTTCACAACAATGTATTCTCCAACTCGGAGGTCATGGAGTTTTGTCTCTGCCGGTTTGGGGAGGGGGACCTTAACCTGTTTGTGAATATAAGACAAAACAGACAACAAGGTTGCCCAATACCGTAACATTTCATCTTCACAAAGGCCAGTGTCTGGCAGCTGTCTCTTAACGGGCCCAATCCCTGTGTTTAAAGGCCTCCCAAATAGGATCTCAAAGGGGCTCAGGCCATTTCTGCTTCTCTGGCGTGCCCTCATGTCAATGCCCATATACTCACCAACCAGTTTCAGTGCAGCACTGGCAAAAGGAGTGCCATTGTCTGAGCTGATTTTTGCTGGAACTCCCCATCTGGGAATTATCAGGTGCATCAAAGCATTTGCCACTGCAGCTGCGTCTGCTCAAGCATTTCCGTTGAGAGATAAGATCAAATTTGTTAGTATGAGCATCACATTTACACACAGCAATTTGTTTAGGCAGCAACATGGCATCCAGGAGGGCAGCCACTAGTACGTGATGCGCTATGGGTCTACCTGTGGAAGTCAAAAAATCTCTGTTACGCCAAATTTGGCCAAAATCATGAACAACACCCCAGGCGTATCTGCTGTCAGTGTAAATGTTTACTGATTTTCTTTCAGCAAATTTGCATGCCTCTGTCAGCGCCACTAGCTCAGCTGCCTGAGCTGAGTGTTTTGGGGACTATACTGTCCTCCTTTAAGTGTGATGACTAAAAGTAGACAGCAAGCCAAACTCCATTCACAAAAGACATGAGAGTCAGGATATAGCCTTCAGCTCCGGAATTTAATGCTGACTCAAGAAGCATGCAGATGCAAAATTGGAGTGAAACTGTAACATAAGAAAAAAGTAAAATCACTGTTTGCCATACATTGTTCAAATCAGTAAAGAAAAACAAAAGTACACGGGTATTTTCAGCTTTACATTACAGTAAACAAAAGATAATGAATAAATGGTCATCCAAATTAGCTTACAAACTGGCTGAAAGCTACACTGACCGAATAAAATAACATTTCAGAGTCCCAGACTAAAATGGAAATAAAACACTTTTCTTTCACAAAGTCATAAAAATACTCTTCAATATTCCTGAACAAAATGCATGTCAACTTAGATAACTCACAGACAATGCTTTCAACAGCACCACGCAGCTGGATGACGACGGAAGAACTTTCCTGATCTGCTTTGCTCAACATGTGCTTTTTCTGTGCCTACTTCCTGGTTTTCCTACATCCCATAGACAGGTGGTTGTCAAAATAAAAGCATGCAACAAATAAAAGGCATTAAAGGGTGCTACCTGCCAATATAAACAACAAAAATGCCTGGAGGGCAGAACAGGGACAGAGGCCCCAAAACAGCAAAACCTACAATGTTACTGCACGTAGGAGAATCCCTGGAAGCAGAAGCATCAACAAAAAGATCAGATTCAGCATTCTCAATTGCGACATCACTCAAATTAAGGTCCTGGGTAACAAATGGATGTTATCGTTGCCACACAGTTGTGTGGTTCTCCGTCCTCAGCTGTTGGCAAAAGGGTAAGGGTGAAGATCTTGAAGTAGTACTGAAGTCATGTGACCCCGTCAACAGTCTGGGTGAAAGGTCGTGAACAGTCAGGCAGTCCAAGTATCGGAGGCGTCTGTAACGTCAGTTTCAGGTCAGTGAAAGCTTTGTCAGCCTCGTCAGTCCAGGTAATAGGGTCTGATGCTTTTAGGCCTTTTCCATGGGCAATTGCTGCCAATGGTGCCTCAATTTCAGCATAATGCGGGACCCACTGTCGACAATAACTGGTGACGCCCAGAAATGACATCACTTGTTTCTCAGTGACTGGTTTTGGCATTTTCTGAGTGGCCTCAATTCTGCTTGGTGAGAGGGAATTGCCCTTCCCCGAAATGACATGACCCAGAAACGTAACCTCTGTGGCAGCAAACTGCAATTATCACAAAAGTAATCTGCAACCATTCGAATGGTGAATCAACCCAAGTTGACAATTCTACTTCACCATGCCTCCATTCAGGGCTTAGAAAAAAAATCTCCCTCGTCAGACACAGACCACACCACATCAAGAAGCCAGTTATTTGTATCATTTTAATTAAAATGTTAACAGAAAGGAAAATGAGATACACCTCCCTCTCAGTATTCACCAAGCTCTCATCCACACAGCTTCACGTGAATGCGCAGCCAGATAGGCAACATGGAGCTTAGACACAAATACACTGCAGCCGTTTACACACACACGCGTTTACACACACACACATACACCATGACCTTGGGCCCTGCTGCAGCCAGCAGCAGCCCCATTTTTCCTATTTTTCTCCTATTTGCAATCTCCCACCAAAACCCATATTTCTTACGCCATTATCTGGAACCTTGTCCCATTTTGAACATGCTTTTAGCCTTAAATTAGTTGTTTTCGAAGGTTTTAAGTTCCATATATTATTTCGCACAACATTTTTTTTTTCCCAAAATCTTTATTTCCTAGTTTAAGGGACGTCTCCCGTCGACTAAGAGTCTTTTAGAAATTATTTTAGGAATATGTTTCAGCTTAGCCATTTGTCTGCTATTTTTGCCAGCTATTTCAGCCATCTTAAGTTTCTTTCAGCTCATTAGTTTCCTTTTTGACAGTTTGGTTTTAGTGCTGATCTTGAGTGAACAATCGAAACTTTACTTCACAATGTTGGAAAACCGCAACATTGTCAATAAACAGTTTCAGTCATGAACATTAGACAAAAACATTAGACAAGACAACCATTAGACAAAACAGACAGACAAAAACCATTCCCCTAGATCTATCGAGAGGAGTGTCTCTTATGTCAACTGCCCCTCCTGGCTCGGGGAAACCCGTCACCGGGCCTCGGATCGGCGCAGGACCATAGCCTTGTCGCTGAAATCAGCACGGCTGCTTGATCCTACGTCGTGCCGACCCCACACGAGTGAACGTGTACATTTTACCATCAAAACAAAAGCAAACCAAAATTGACTGTCAGGATGCACTGAAACGCTGAAAAAAACGCCGGAACCTGAGACAGAATAGTATGAGAACTCAGGTCGAATCTTTTTCACTTCTGGTCCATTTATATCACTTCATCTTATTTGTACCTCATTTTTAATTAACTGTGAATGAAGCGTTCCAGTCTGGCATGTGATGCAAGAGTTTTCCTGCTGCAGAATAAAACAAAAAGTATAAATCAGCCCTCGCACACCAGTGGTCTAACAGCCGAAAGTATTAGAATGAAGCCTTTAACTCACTAACAGTTCGGCATGAGTAAAATTACTGACACTTATTTAATTTTACAATTGTGTCCACGTAACTGGAAGTTCTTTATTCATTAATAATCACGTCTGAGAGGATACAGATTACGGGCAAGCAGCTACAACAGCAGCGGGGTCTGTACCCACACGTCATGAATGATCTTTCCTTTTTTTTCCACAATCTGTTAATTGGAATTTTCAAATAAAAACAACAACATTACAGTAACATTGGTCAATGAAGTAATGATGCAACATTACATTACAAACTTGCAAGTTAATGGAAACAATATAGAAAGAGTGAGGGAACATAAGGTTCTGGGTATATTAGTGGATGACCTCTTGACATGGCGACCACATGTAAAAATAATTCAAAATAAGATGGCAAGGAGTGTGTCTATTCTGTGGAAATTGCAGAAATCTCTCAATTTAAACTCGCTTAAGACCATATATTCGGCACTAATAGTCCCACATATGAGGTACTGTGTAGAAAATTGGGGTTTCACTTACAAGGGCATTACAGAACCAATATTTAAATTGCAAAAAAAAGCGCTTCGCATCATTCATTCTGTCCCAGCCAGGGCACATACGAACGAACTGTTCATAAAGACGAAATATCTAAAACTGAGAGAGATACTTCATTTTCAGATGCTACAAACAATTTACAAAGCAACACAGGCGGCATTACCAGTAAATGTTCAGAAATTGTTCACTCTTAGTCAAGGTCCTCACAGCATGCGCAGCTTGCTGCAGTTTAAACAGAAAAAGATAAGGACAACGATGGGAAGCCATAGTTTGTCAGTAGCTGGTGTGAAAATGTGGAATAGCCTAAACAATGAATTAAAGTTAGCAAGAAATTTAACTGTTTTCAAACATGAGTTAAAGAAGCTGTTATGGAAGGAATATCAAAACTAGGTACAGGAATGGCAATGTCTGGCTATGTGTACAAAACAATGGCAATGTGGGAAATTCAGCACTGGAACACCTGGCATGGAAACAAAACATGGAAACAAAACAAAGTCACTATAAAATGTGTGTGTGTGTCATTGAGCTCTATCACAGCACAGCAGATATCACGACCAAGCAGAACATAAAATCAAGAATGGAGATTGTGAACTGGTCAGTAAATGCTATTGACAAGATTTTTTCTACACGGCGTGCTGGGACAAGGGAACCGGCCTGTCCAGATGGGACATTCTTGGCGGGATACACCATGGACAGTTGGAATAAATGGAAAGTGGTGTGTCTTGGGGTGCTGGATATAGAAGACGTGGAGGACGTCTATATATTCACGGGCATGACGGTGGGCCTGGTGATCCTAGGGCTTGGCGGGGTCTGGATGCTACAAAAGTTGAGAAAAGTGAGAGCTGATCAGGCAAAGCTGCTCTCTGGCCTCGCTGACATCCAGGGGAGACTGACCAGTGTATGGTCGGAGGTATCCAAAGCTCGGGAGGAGATGAAGTCAGTACGAGCGGAGGGGGCAAAGGCTGTGGCGGCTAGAGAGCCAGAGGACGGTGACTAATCAAAATCTGCATTGACACACGCACCTCCATTGCAAATTGGATTGCATGCAAAAAGAGGCTTGGACATAAAAATAACTGAACAGTGGACACAGTAGTAAATCACAGGAACGGTGATCAGGATGAGTGGACTGGACACGTGTACAAACATACATGCTATCTGGACTGTGAAGGATGAAATTAGACAAATTGCTATGTGGTAAACTATGTATCTTACTGAATTCTGTTGTTGGTGTGATCATGAATCTTACATAGAACGGGGCGGGACTTTGATAAGCGTCAGCTTCTCCCGTACCCTTTTCGTCATGTGCTGAGTATGCAATGTATAATGTTCTGGAGATGAAATGTGTCTATATAAACATGCCGAAATAAACGAAATAATAAAAAAAACAATGCAAGAAGCAGGCAAGATAAAAACAGAATAAGACCAAAAATAAACCAAGACAGGACAAATACTACAAACTAAAGGACAAAACTCAAGATAAAGCCTAAAGACAAGATAGCTTAAAGGTATTGTGACATGAAAAACAAATTTTTCTGGATTTTTTGTGTTTTGTTGGGTGTCTTGACATCAATTACACCCAAAAAAACAACAAACTTTTAACATTCAGTGTATTTATTTTTTTATTTTATTTATTTAACCTTTGTTTAACCAGGAAGTCCCATTGAGATACGAGATCTCTTTTGCAAGGGAGACCTGGCCAAGACAACAGCAGCAATAAAATACACAATACAACATACATCACTCAAAAACCACATCAAACAGTATATCCATTCTACAGATAACAACTACATTCTTCAAGTAAATTGTTTCTTAATAAAGATTTAAATTCGCCAAGCGAAACCAGGGTGCTTAAGCGGGTCAGGTCTTGTAAACCATTCCATGTCAATGGAGCAAAGTGAGAAAATGCAGTCTTACCTAATTCAGTGAGTGCTCTGGGAGTTTTTAAAAGTAGCCATCTAGTGGATCTGGTATTGTAGCTGCTAGAGGCTCGACAAATGAGACTACAAAGGTAAGGAGGAAGCTTACCCAAGATGGTTTTATAAATGAAGATATACATGTGTGTTTTCCTCCTTAAATAGAGGGAGGTCCATCCTACCATTTGGTAAAGTACACAATGGTGAGTAAGCCATTTGGCATTGGTAATGAAGCGTAGAGAAGCATAGTAAACACTGTCTAGCTTCTTTAGCAATGAGGAGGCAGCATGCATATATATTATGTCACCATAGTCAATAATGCTTAAAAATGTAGCTTGAATGAGTTTCTTTCTAGCCTCAGTAGTAAAACATTGTTTGTTGCGAAATAAAAAACCCAACTTTAATTTAAGTTTCCTTGTGAGGTTTTCAATGTGTACTCTAAATGACAGCTTTTCATCCAACCATAGCCCAAGATATTTGTATGATGAAACCTTTTCTATGACTGCTCCCTTTAAGGTAATACTATGCATATAATCCATTGGTATTGATCGAGCCCTTGTGAATATCATAAGTTTGGTTTTCTTATCATTTAGGACAAGTTTTAAATCAAGAAGGGAGGTCTGTAAACATTTAAAAGCAGCTTGGAGATCCTCCATCACCTGTGTAGGGGAGGATGCACACGAGTATAAAACTGTATCGTCTGCATAAAGATGCAGTTTGGCTGTATGGATTCCATTTTGTATATCATTTATAAAAATAGAAAATAAAACTGGTGCTAAAATGGACCCTTGGGGAACACCTTTGTTAATTTCTAAAAAACCCGATTTATAATTCTCTGCCACTACACATTGCGTTCTCTCTGACAGATAATTTCTGAACCAGTTAACCACTTCTTGTCCAAGACCAATCCTGCCCAGTCTATACAGTAATACCTCATGATCTACAGAGTCAAAGGCTTTCGCCAAATCAATAAACAGTGCTGCACAATGCTGTTTCTTGTCAAGTGTATTGATTATGTCATTAGTCACTAGCATGGCTGCAGTTATGGTACTGTGCCCCGACCTAAAGCCTGATTGGACCTCACATAGGATGTTGTTTTCTAGTAAAAATTGCTTTAGTTGAATATTCACAAGGGATTCAAAGACTTTTGCAAGGATAGAGAGTTTAGAAATGGGACGATAGTTATTTACATCTGAGGGATCCCCACTTTTTAATAAAGGAAGGACATAAGCAGACTTCCATACTTTGGGGATGGTGCTGGTCAAAAAACTAAGATTAATAATTGAAGCAATAGGCTCTGCAATAAAATCACTGGCTTTTTTAAAAAGGTATGGGTCTAAGTTATCCGGGCCTGCCGACTTTTTGCAGTCTATACCTTTCAAGGCTTCACATACTTCAGTGGCAGTGACAGGCTTAAAATGGAAGAGGTTCATAACAGGGCTTGCAGAAGGGGCCACCACTGAGCTTCCTACAGAAGTGTGAGGATCAGCATCAGAATGGTTAAAAACAGACCCAGCAGAGATAAAATGTTCATTAAAAATCTTTACAATATTGCTTTTATCTATGATCTCACCGCCATCTGTCTTAAGATGGCTGGGAAGGCTAGCACAGCCATTAACACCAGATACAGATTTAATTACTTTCCAAAATTTTGTTGGATTATTCAAATTTTGAGTAACTGAGTTCAGATAAAATTCTGATTTTGATGTTCTGATCAATCGTGTACATTTATTTCTGAGAACTCTAAAGGAGGTCCAATCTGCTGGGGCATTTGATGTTCTAGCTTTAGCCCATGCAACATCTCTCTGTCTCAATGAAGTTGATATGGCATCTGAAAACCAAGGATTATCTCTTCCCCTGATCCTGTACTTTTTGATAGGGGCATGCTTGTCACATATAGACATAAATGTTGTAACAAAATAGTCCCAGGCAGCATTAACATCAGGCATAAGGGAAACTTTCTCAATGTCACTGTGATATAAATCATGCAGAAAAGCTTGTTCTTCGAATTTCTTAAAATATCTTTTAAATATAAAACGTGGTATGACCTTGGGGGGCTTGATATTGCGTACACAAACTATTGCAGAGTGATCACTCACATCATTACAGAAAATCCCTGTGGCATTATATTTGTGTGGACAGTTTGTTAAAATAATATCCAATAATGTGGATTTTTGTAGTGCTTTAAGATTGGGTCGAGTTGGGGCGGATATCAGTTGTGTAAGATTCATGGAATCACATACGTCTTTAAAAGGTTCAGAGGCCGGGGCCAGCCAGTCCCAATTTAAATCCCCCAAAAGAATAAACTCGGAGACATTAAATTTGTTTAGGATATCAGAGATAGAGGCGAGAGCATCATTTACAGCAGAGGGCGGTCTATAACAGCCAACAATGGTGACATCAGACACCCTGGATATATTCACTTTGACAGCTAATAGTTCGAAGTATTTGGCTTTAGTCATAGATAGGGTGACAGTGCTGTTATAGTTGGATTTCACATAAATTGCAATTCCCCCTCCTTTCTTCACCCGATCTGATCTAAAGACATTATAGCCATCAATAGCGATCTCCTCATTTGACACACCTTTCTTCAGCCATGTTTCTGATAACACCATTATGTCCGTATCTGTTCTATTTGCCCAGATTTTTATCATATCCATTTTTGGGAGAAGACTTCTAACATTCAAGTGCATTAATCCCAGACCTGACATGTTTTTAAAGTCCATGGGAGTCCGTAAGGATTGCACACAGTCAGTTGGGCCAGGGTTGGGGCAAACATTTCCTGACATCAACAGTAAAAGCATGATGATGCATTTCAAGTTCTCTCTGCGTGATGAATGCACAACTCTGTTAGTTGACTGAGTTGTGCTTCTGGACAGAGTGAACAGGTCATAAAACAATTTAAAGGTTTGGAAGTTCATCATGTTTACATATTTAGGAGACAAATATATCTGACATGAATCATACTCATGAGATTGGTGAACAGGTGAGGCTAAAACACTAGTGATCTGTGTGTCATGTGGTGTAGGAACTCTGTTACCCTGTTTATGCTTCTGGTACTCAGGTGAGCCAGGTAGATTTAAAACCAGCAGAATGCATAATAATAGATTCATCCTTGTGCTTTGCAAGGAACAAGGTTGTTAGAATGCTGCTATGGCGTGTGGCCTGTGGCCTGTGGCCTGGCCTGGTGATGTTGAGCTGCTGCCGGAGCCTGGTGGCGTTGAGCTGCTGCTGGAGCCTGGTGATGTTGAGCTGCTGCCGGAGCCTGGTGGCGTTGAGCTGCTGCTGGAGCCTGGTGATGTTGAGCTGCTGCCGGAGCCTGGTGGCGTTGAGCTGCTGCTGGAGCCTGGTGATGTTGAGCTGCTGCTGGAGCCTGGTGATGTTGAGCTGCTGCTGGAGCCTGGTGATGTTGAGCTGCTGCCGGAGCCTGGTAATGTTGAGCTGCTGCCGGAGCCTGGTGATGTTGAGCTGCTGCCGGAGCCTGGTGATGTTGAGCTGCTGCTGGAGCCTGGTGATGTTGAGCTGCTGCTGGAGCCCGTGATGTTGAGCTGCTGCCGGAGCCCGTGATGTTGAGCTGCTGCCGGAGCCCGTGATGTTGAGCTGCTGCTGGAGCCTGGTGATGTTGAGCTGCTGCCGGAGCCTGGTGATGTTGAGCTGCTGCTGGAGCCTGGTGGCGTTGAGCTGCTGCTGGAGCCTGGTGATGTTGAGCTGCTGCCGGAGCCTGGTGGCGTTGAGCTGCTGCCGGAGCCTGGTGATGTTGAGCTGCTGCCGGAGCCTGGTGATGTTGAGCTGCTGCTGGAGCCCGTGATGTTGAGCTGCTGCTGGAGCCTGGTGATGTTGAGCTGCTGCCGGAGCCTGGTGATGTTGAGCTGCTGCTGGAGCCTGGTGATGTTGAGCTGCTGCCGGAGCCCGTGATGTTGAGCTGCTGCCGGAGCCTGGTGATGTTGAGCTGCTGCCGGAGCCCGTGATGTTGAGCTGCTGCCGGAGCCTGGTGGTGTTGAGCTGCTGCCGGAGCCTGGTGATGTTGAGCTGCTGCCGGAGCCCGTGATGTTGAGCTGCTGCCGGAGCCTGGTGGTGTTGAGCTGCTGCTGGAGCCTGGTGGTGTTGAGCTGCTGCTGGAGCCCTGACCAGGCCTGGTGGTGTTGAACTGGGATGAAGTTTAAAGTGTTCCAATGCCCAGGTAGACCAAGATATTATAAATGAGCAATTTAAAAACCTTAGTTAGAATAAGAGAAAAAAGTTTCTAGGCCTAAAATGATGCTAAAATCCAATAAAAAACTTCAGTAACAAACAAACATCAGACAAAGACAAAAGAGCTGCTGCCATCTTGGATTGGGCGGGGCACGACACTTCAGAAGAAATACGGGTGACATAGTATTGTGTGCTTTCTGGGATTTTCCACATAACTATGCAAAAACGGCTCATCTGGTTTGGTGGCGGGCCATGACGTCAAGGCCCGCTAAATCACCGCCCCCTCCACCCAGCTCCCTGCCTCCTCTCCTCTCCAGTGTACCATAAAGGCTGATTTATGGTTCCGCGTTACACCGACGTAGAACCTACGGCGTAGGGTACGCGGCGACGCGCTCGGTACGCTGAACCCTACGGCGTAGGCTCTGCGTCGATTTAACGCGGAACCATAAATCAGGCTTAACACGGAGCTGTTTAGAGCCTCTTTTGTTCTAATCACCGGAGGACAACTGCTAAAAAGACCCGCGACCACTGACTGGACTTAAGACAAGGGGACACTGCTGCTTGCATGCCTTTATTTTTATGATTGTTTGCTCTGGTTCGCCCTGCTGCTTTTCCGTGCATGCTTCGCCTGTCACTCCCGGCTTAACTCTCCGACGCCGCTGTGAGCGTATGGCTGGAGGAGGAGGAGGTTTGGAGGAGGAGCGGGGCAATGATTGACAGGAAAGGGGCAAAAGGAAGCGTTTTTCACGGGGCAAAAAAACACTGTAATAAAAAGCCAGGAATGGAGTACTAAAGTTTTTCTTGTTACACTCTTTTAGACACATTTGAGGGATGTTGGCCAAGACTTTTAATAGTGTTAAAAGCATGTTAAAAATGATGTCACAATACCTTTAATAACGTAAAAAATATATAAACACAGTATATGAATAATAACACAAAATACTAAAAAATAAAGTAATAGCTGTTGGTCAGTTCGGCAATCTGTCATGTCTCAACTATATCACTGAAATATGTAATGGGTCACTCGGGAATCGCTGGGAAGTCCAGCTCTCGAACATACACAAAAAACGGGTCCCACGTCTTATAAAAATTTCCAAGGGAGCCCCTCAAAACGCATCTAATCCTTTCTACTCTAACAAAATTAAGGACTTCTCTTATCCATACTGTGTGCGAAGGAGGAGTTGGAGATTTCCACTTGAGTAAGATCAAGCGTCTCGCTACTAGAGTAACAAAGGCTATAAAAGCAGCTTCTGAGGAGGTGAGTGGTATTGTGGGTGGAGATGTGCCAAACAACACAATCATCGCATTAGGCTCTATTACTTTATGAGTAACCCTTGATAATGATCCAAAGATTTCTTTCCAATAAGAGTGTAAAGCAGGACTGGACCAGAACATATTCACGTGACTTGCTGGGGCCTAGTGACACCTGTCACAAGTTGGGTCCACCTCCTTGTAGATCTTAGAGAGCCTGACCTTTGTGAAGTGCGCACGGTGAACAATTTTACACTGAATAAGTCCATGTTTTGCGCAGATGGAATACTTATGGACTCTGTTAAGAGCTTCCTCCCAGAGATCCTCTGAGATCTCCTCTCCCAGGTCTGTATCCCAAAGTGCTTTAATTGAATTTAAAGAGACAAGACGAAGAGAATTAATATGAGTGTAGAAGTGTGACATCATCCCCTTCAGGGCAGGTGCCGGCTTAAGGAATGACTCCAATGGAGAATCTGTGGGTGCATTAGGAAATTGAAGAAATCTATTTTTAACAAAACTGCGAATCTGAAAAAACCTGAAGAGGTGTTGTCTGTGTAGGCTAAATTTCTCAGATAACTGTTGGAAAGATGCAAAAGTGTCATCTATGTATAGATCTTTAAATGATTTGATGCCAAGACTAGACCAGATAGCAAATGCACGGTCCACCAAAGATGGAGGAAAAATGTGATTTGCAGTTATTGGAGCCAGTATAGAATATGTCTGGAGACCAAAGCAACGTCTGAACTGATTCCAGACTCGCAGGGACGATTTAACGATGACATTTTTCATGTAATCAGAAGAAAAACTCTGAATGGGAGAATGGGCTAAAGCCGAAAGTGACACTGGGCCACATGAAGCTGCTTCCATTTTAAGTCAGATGGGAGGGGAATTTTCTTGTTCCAAATAAATTCTGAAATAACGGTATCAATTTTGCAAAAAAAACTTTTGTGGGAGGAAAATGGGTACACACTGAAATAAATACAAGAATTTCTGCAGGGTGTTCATCTTGACTGAATTAATTCGGGAAGCTAAGGATAAGTTCAGCACTGACCACCGGTCAAAATCCTCTTGCATACGGGACAGAAGGGGAACAAAATTAGCCTTATAAAGATCTTTAAACTTGTCGGTAACCTGAACCCCTAAGTAGGTGAAAGAGTGCTTTGCAGTTTTAAATGGTAAGCTATGGAGTGGGTACTCATGTGCTGCCTTATTCAAAGGAAATAACTCACTTTTATTTAAATTTAATTTGTAGCCTGATATTGCACCAAATGAGTTAAATATATTGAGAGCCACAGGGATAGAAATGGGAAAATTTGAAATGTAAAGGAGGAGATCATCCGCGTAAAGAGAAACTCTCTGTTCCATCCCATTCCTGAAAATACCTGTAATGTGGGGGTCACAACGAAGCGCAATGGAGAGGGGCTCAATGGCTAAGGCGAACAAGAGGGGACTCAGGGGACAAACCTGGCGGGTGGAGCGATGAAGAGGAAAGTATTCTGACTGGGGGTCATTTGTCCTAACCAAGGCTACGGGGGATGAATAAAGTAGCTTCACCCATGTGACAAAATTCTTACCAAAGCCAAACTTCTCTAAGGTGAAAAATAGATACTTCCACTCCACGCGATCAAAGGCCTTTTCAGCATTTAATGATATCACAGCTTCTGGCACAGATGTCATGGGGTGATGATAGATTGTATCAAAAAGTCATCTTAGGTTAAAAAAAGAGTGCCTATCTTTAATAAACCAGTTTGGTGGGGAGAGATAATGGTTGGTAGCAGAGTTTCCAAACGTAGGGCCAGCATTTTAGACAGCAATTTAAAATCTACATTTAACAAACTGATCGGCCTGTAGGAGGAGCAAGCGAGGGGATCTTTATTCTTTTTGAGGATAAGAGAGATAGACGCTTGACTAAGTGTTGGGGGTAGACTAAGAGACGTAAATGACTCATTAAACATATCTATCAAAATGGGAGCTAATTTATATCGGAATGTTCTGTAAAACTCAATTGGGTAGCCGTCCGGCCCTGGGCATTTGCCACCTTGCATAGATGTGATAGCAACAGAAAGTTCACTAATGGTTATTGGCATCTCCAGTTTTTTAACCATGTCAGGGTGAACCGGAGGAATTTCAACAGTAGCAAAGAAACTGTCAAAGTCCTGCGTATCCGAATCAGCTTCAGACGTGTATAATGAAGCATAATAGTTTTTGAATTCATTGTTAATTCTTTTGGCGTCTATTGTAATATCTACCGATGTTTGAATTTGGGGGATTTGGTGAGAAGAGGCAGATTGTCGTAATTGATGGGCCAATAACCTGCCAGCTTTGTCACCCTGTTCATAATAATTACTTCTGGACTTAAGGAGTAGTTCAACAGCATGGTCTGTGGTCAGCAAGTTGAATTCTGACTGGAGAGAGAGGCGTTCTTTATACAGGTCTGGGGTTGGCGATGTAGCATATAAACTGTCCAGCTGAGCAATACGTTTTTTATTTCGTCCAATTTTTTCCTCTTTTGTTTTCTCTCATTACTTACATAAGAGATCACTTGCCCTCTAATGTAAGCTTTTAAGGTTTCCCACAATATGGAAGGAGAAATACCAGGGGTCTTATTTATACTCAAAAATACATACATTTCGTTGGATATTAATTCTACAAAATTTTCATCCGAGAGTAAGCGTATATTAAAACGTCACGGGGCCTGTGCATGAACTATCCCCCTAAATTGGACACTCATTGTGACAGGGGAGTTATCAGAAATGACTGTAGCCTCATAAGAGCAGGAGCTCACGGAAGGGAGAATTCTATTATCCATCAGAAAATAGTCGATTCGTGTGAACGTGCGGTGTACATGGGAGAAAAAGGAAAACGCTTTACCAGAGGGATTAAAAAAACGCCAGGGATCTGAAATTGCAAACTCGTCCATGAAGGTCTTAATATGAATAATCTTTCCTGACACAATACTCAATTCCATGTTTTTTAATAAATTACTTTATAATCTTATACAGACGAGTGTGCTGATTTCCTTCCCTTTGGACATTGTGTGTACACACACCTAAACAATCCAGACCTGCAAATTGCCCTGTTAAATCTTTGAGGCGGTCAGGGGGTACTTAGGATTGTCTGCTTGATTAACGTTTTTAGGCAACAAAAAGTAAAAATGATTAGCTCCCACGAAACTACGGCACAGTTGTCCAAAATACTGGTCGATGATCAGATTGAAAAACAAGGTTCTTGTGTATGTGTATTTGAGTGCTCTCACGTGTCTGCAGCATGCCCTCAGCCGGGCCCGCGTCTCCACCGGACCCCCCCTGTCGGCTCTCTCCCCCACCCCTAGTCAGTTCTCTTTCAGCACAAACCGACAATTCCGAGCCCAGTGTCCGAATTTTCCGCACCGAAAACAACAGTCGGCAGCTAAATTTGTTTTTGTTTTCAATTTGTTTTTTTTTTATTATTTTTATTTTTAGTGAGTGCTAACTGGTCCAAACTGGTGCAAAAGTGGTGACGGTGAGAGAATTAAAAGATCTGGAAAAGTACAAATAAACACCCTTGCGCAGAAAAGGAGCCACAAAAATGTGTGTGCATTTTTTTCTGTTTTTTGTTTTGTTGACTCTTGTTCACTGTAAAGTAACAAGCAGAAATGGATAAACATACGGACATTAACAAATTGGAGAGGGATTATTTCTTTCCATTTGATGGATTACATGATGATGACTTTGGAATTGAGGAGTCTGAAAAATCCGGATTAAGAAACGGTCTGGATGCCAATTGTGCTGCAATGAACAATGAGGAACTGAACCTGAAAACATTCACTTTTTCTGAGCACAAACTGTGTGATCCTGAGAGCAACATTGATCCAGAGAATAATGTTTACAACCGCATCTGCAGCAACTGTGAGTATTACACAGATGAACAATTCAAGAATAATGTCTCAATGAACGGTAACCTTTCATTAATTCACTTCAACGCAAGAAGCCTGCACAGGAATTTTGTACAAATTAGGGACTACTTGGGACAATTTAACATGTTCAGTGTTATTGCTGTGTCTGAATCGTGGCTGTCACATGAGAAGGAAGCTGATGTAGAACTAGAAGATTATGAATTATTCACTACTAATAGAACAAACAGACAGGGTGGAGGGGTTGCGCTGTATGTACATAAAACTTTCAAAACGGAAAAAGTTGAATCCATGTCAATAAGTGTAGAAAACATCATGGAAATGGTTACAGTTGAAATTAGTATTGATAGATATAAAAGTATAATCATCAGTTGTGTATATAGAACTCCGGGGTCTTGTCCAGATATATTTAATGATAATATAGGACATCTATTTGATAAGAAAGTGGAGAATAAGATATTTGTTTGTGGCGACTTTAATTTAGATTTGTTGAGTACAAAAAGACAAGAGATTTTCTGGATACAATGTATTGTTTAAGTTTATTTCCTACTATCCTCAAACCAACTAGAATATCAACACATAGTGCTACACTGATTGATAATATTTTTTTCAATGATGTTGGGAGTAAAGTTACGAGTGGTATACTTGTGAATGATATAACGGACCATCTTCCGGTCTTTTTAATTGTACAGAATGGAACCCGGATGACAACTCAAACTACAAGTACTAAATGGATTTGTAAAAAATCTCTTGTAGCCTTGGGGGCCCTAAAAAGGGATTTATCAAGACAAAATTGGTATCAGGTGTATTCCCATCAAGATCCAAATAAGGCATATGATGAATTCATGAATATCTTTATGTTGTTATTTGACAAACATTGTCCTTTACAACAACAGAGAATTTATAAATATGATGAGAAGCCCTGGATCACCAAAGGGTTAGACAATGCCTGTAAAAAGAAAAATGCATTGTATAAGAAATTTTTAAAACATAGAACTAAGGATGCAGAAAACAGATATAAAAAATACAAAAACAAATTAACCACAATCATGCGAGCTAGTAAGAAGAATTATTATAATAACCTGTTAGAATTACATAAAAGCAACACGCAAAAGACATGGAAAATATTAAGTAATATCATAAATAAAAGCAAAACCAAGTATGACTATCCAAATTATTTTGTTGATAACAATAAGCAAAATGTAAATACACTCAAGGATATTGTTAATGAATTTAATGATTATTTTATAAATGTTGGGCACAATTTGGCGATGCAAATTTCTGACCCAAAAATTAAAGATGATGTCAGTGAAAAGAATATTGATATTAATCCAAATACTATATTTTTGACTAAAGTGGACGAGAATGAATTGATTGAAGTAGTAAATAAATTAAAAAATAAAAAGTCAACAGATCATAATGACATCGATATGAACTTAATAAAAAATTTAATTCCATCCATAGCAAAACCATTTACGTATATTTGTAACCAGTCACTTCAAAAAGGCATATTTCCCAAAAAAATGAAAATTGCAAAGGTCATTCCTATCTTTAAAAATGGTAATAGGCACAACTTTTCTAACTATCGACCAATTTCTCTACTTACTCAATTTTCTAAAATACTTGAGACATTATTTGCACACAGACTGGAGGATTTCATAGAAAAACATCACCTTCTGAGTGACCAGCAATATGGTTTTAGAACAAATCGCTCTACCACAATGGCAGTTATGGAACTCATTGACAATATTTCGACAAATACTGATAATAAGGAACATACAGTCGGGGTTTTCATCGACTTAAAGAAGGCTTTTGACACCCTTGATCACACGATATTATTAAATAAGCTTGAAAGATATGGGTTTAGGGGGGTCGCAAAGGCATGGATTAAAAATTATTTAGAAGACCGTTATCAATATGTCCAGATAAATAATGAAAAGTCTGAACAAAGGATGGTGACATGTGGGGTACCACAAGGCTCAGTATTAGGCCCAAAGCTCTTCTCACTGTACATTAATGATATTTGCAAAGTATCCTGTATACTAAATTGTATTTTATTTGCTGATGATACAAACCTTTTTTTTTCAGGTAAACACTTAGAAAAGCTCCTAAATACAGTAGAAACTGAACTTAAGAAAATAAAAAGGTGGTTTGATGTGAATAAGTTATCATTAAATATAAGTAAAACTAAATTTATTATTTTTGGAAATCGACCTATTAACCAAAGTGTACAAATCACTATTGATAATGTGGAAGTGGAAAGAGTTTTTGTTAATAAGTTTCTTGGAGTGGTTATTGATCATAAGCTGTGCTGGAAGCCTCACGTTAACTTCTTAAAAAACAAAATATCAAAAACCATTGCAATTCTATATAAATGTAAAAATATTCTAACATTAAACGCATTAAAACTCCTGTATCAATCTTTAATAAAACCATATATAACATACTGTATAGAAGTATGGGGATACACATTCAAGACAATCACGAAACCAATATTCTTACTTCAAAAAAAAGCAATGCGACTCATAAACAAAGTTGGATACAAGCACCCAACCAATCAATTATTTATAGATTCAAATGAGCTTAAATTCAATGAACTGGTGGACTTCAAAACTGCACAGCTCATGTTCAAAATCAACAATAACATGCTGCCAGACTGTATCCAAAATATGTTCAATTTAAGACAAAGCCGTTACAACCTCAGAGGGGAAAGTATATACAGAAAATCAACAATCAGAACCAACACCAAACTAAGATGCACTACAGTGGCAGCGGTGGATGTATGGAATAAATTAGATATAGATTTGAAATTATGTAGAACTTTAACTTTATTTAAAAAAACATTGAAAAGAAGGATGATTTCCTTATATTAAATTAATGAGTGGCTTGATGTTGATTTGGGTATTTATTTAATTGGTGATTTGCTTTGATTTTTTAAGGATGAAGGTAACATGTAGACTGCACCTTTATTTTAAAAATCTTTTATTTTTTGAGGAATGTTTGTTATCCCTACAGAGGCAATTTGTTTTACGGGCAGTCTTTCTCTTACTTTTTGCTTTTATTTTATTAATTTAATTAATCTTTTTGAGGGTAGGCAAATAATAAGCTTTGCTTCAGCCTACCCCTTTTTCGGTCTAGATGTTATTTGTTTATTTGTATACTGGAAACTTTTTTTGTTATGTTATCTTTGAACAATTGAACGTTTTCTTGTTGTCAGTTTTACTCTTGGTTTTTTATTTATTTTTTTTTATGTCATGACTGAAAATAAACTAAATAAACTAAAAAAAAAACTTCCCAAATGTAAAGTGTTTATTGATAATAATAATAATAATAATAATAATAATAGAGTCTCGATTTATGTGTTTTTGCTGCATCTTTTAAATCCTACAGAAGCAGTTAAGGTAGTACTTAGGATTACCCGTTTGACTAGTTTTGTTTTTTGGTCTCAGTCATCTGAAGTCTCACCTGCAAAGCCTCCAGCTGTTTAACGCTAAAGCTTCCTGTTTTTGGAAATTTAAGTTGTCTGACCCACAGATCCAACTGAGATATAGAGTCTTTTCCATATTTAACTATCATATATCTCACATTTGGGGCTGACAAATCTGGTCCCTCGGAAAGATTACTGTCAGAGGGTTCTCTCAGACGTTTGCAAGTTTAATTTTCACGAAAAAGGAAAACAGTAGGCTACTCAAGGTTTACCCTTATCAGGGTCTGTGATGTCACAGAAGCCTGAACACCCGAGCAGTTTGCTGACGGAGATAGGAGTCAAGGTTTAGATTACTCACTATTAAATTGGGATTTCTTAAAAATCTTTAAGCACAATTAATTTAATTTTGATTTTAGAATAACCGCAATTTGGATTATCTTTAAAACAGAAAATAAAAGTGTAGCACTGCTAAATCTTAATTTTAATTTACCCTTTAACTTTAACCGGATTCCAATTATTTTTTCTAAATTAATTTTTTGTTCTCCAGACAGTCAAAATTGTTATGCCAAACATTAACAGACAAAACAAAAACTTCTTAGTATTCATAGGCCTTATGTGTCCCCAGACCCGGTCTGGTCACTCTAGATTCCCCGAACCCAGAGCCCCATGTATTCCAGGGTACCAGCACCACCGTTACACCCCCATGTATTCCAGGGTACCAGCACCACCGTTACACCCCCATGTATTCCAGGGTACTAGCACCACCGTTACACCCCCATGTATTCCAGGGTACCAGCACCACCGTTACACCCCCATGTATTCCAGGGTACTAGCACCACCGTTACACCCCCATGTATTCCAGGGTACCAGCACCACCGTTTACCCCCCCCCATGTATTCCAGGGTACCAGCACCACGGTTACACCCCCATGTATTCCAGGGTACCAGCACCACCGTTACACCCCCATGTATTCCAGGGTACCACCGTTACACCCCCATGTATTCCAGGGTACCAGCACCACCGTTACATGTCCATGTATTCCAGGGTACCAGCACCACCGTTATGCCACCAGCCCAACCGAGGTCCAGTATCTTACATTTGAAGAAAGATCTACCTGAAATACAAAATATCTGCCTGTCAATCTCGTACAAACTACAACTATGTGCTCAGAATCTGATAGTTCTACCTTTGTTGGCACTGAAATGCTGTGGACATCCTTATGTATGCAATTCCTATAATAGAGCCTCAATGAAAACACAAAAGTGAATGAAAGCACATTTATTCATTTTAAATATTTTCAGCTTATATACACATTGATTGTATTCAAGTGAAACATTTACATTTTCTTTTAATTTGTCATTTTCACTCATGTGGCTATCTGGCATTAATGACTGGTGACATGGACGCATGTTTCTGTGTCTCCAGCTGAAATAACTTTCAGAAAGCCTAACTGTTCCCCGTCTTGCTCATCTTTAGGAAAGTAAATTCATTTTCCCATTTTTACAGATATTTACACAAAGTATTCGCTTTTTGGGCACAAAATGTCTCCTCTCTCGTTACATCCATCCATCTCTGATTTGTTGTTCCGAGTTTGTTCCAGTTGTTGGCTCTAACCTCCCAGAACTGCCCCCAGGCTGCAGCAGGGGGCAGTTCTCGCGATGCTAGTGACAATTCAGTTTGTAGTTTAAACATTTTTAAATTGTAAAACGGGAAATTTACAGGAAAATACTAATACAGGAGGACGGCGGGAAATAGGGTAAAATACAGTAGTTGCCAGCCAGAACGGGAGATTTGACAGGTCTGCGGGGGGATTTCCTCCTTCTGCTACCAGGGAACAGCCATCTATAAAATCAATGAAGACATTATATTTATTTGAAATACTTCTACAAACCCAGGGATGGAAATAAAGCATCTTCTCACATATAAAACTGTTTAGGGCGTAGCTCTGACCCGTCTGAAAGACCTCATCGTTCCACATCTTCTGGGTCCACGCAGCAGATGTGCAGACTTTCCAAAGGTCGTAGAGGACGTAGAACCTTCAGTAATCCCTGGTGGAACCAACCAGCTGGTGTTCAGGACCCCTCGCTACCTCCAACACTCGCTTCAGAACTTTCCTTTTAGACAAAACTCAGATTCAGGTACCCTGATAAATGGAGTTACATCTGTTATGTAGGACTTTATTTAAATGAGGACTTGGCAATATGTCTCCAATTAGTGAATTATGTTTTGGATGCAAAAAAGCACACCCTGATAAAAATGACTGTCATTAACAGATTTGTGCAGTTGAGATGGTGCCTCGTGGTAGGATAGTGTGCACTGCATTGTGGGTAATTGGTGTGAAGTCGTTGTCTTGTCCACTATTTTAAATGTGGTGAAATGTATTCCGTAATAATTGGACCTAAACAGTGAAGCTGAAACTCACATAATCTGAACAGTTCAGATTCCAGTTCCTGATCTGCAAAATGAACAAGTTCAAGTTCTTTATTTGAAAATATGTTGCGTTCTGTTCAACGTTCTCACAGAAATGAACGTGTTCAATGAACGCGTTCATTTGATTGCGTTTATGCACAACACTGGTGTGCAGAGGTATGCTGCAGAGCTTTAAGTGGACCGGTACTGGTACCAGTAGGCGGTACCGTTTAATCCCCCCATGGATCAGCTACCGGGACTTTTCCCGGCTCTCCCTGATAGTTGGAATCCTCCCCGACCTCTCCACACTCCACATCTCGTTTTGTTCAAATATAGTTCAGTAGTTCCGGTTTGATTATGATTTTGAGGTGTTTTTATTTCATATCTTTATTTTTTCTGTGATATTTTCCATCTTAACACCATGAAGGTTCAAGTTAATAAACGTGGCTCCGTGACGCGTCCAAGGAACCCTGGTTAAAGATTAATCCATTTATGAGCAAAACCATAAACTTCTGCAGGGACTTTATTCAACTTTGAACTTTTCCTTGATTTATTTTGAAAATGTTTAACTGTACATAAATCCTGCAGCAGGAGGAGCTGCAGAAGTCGTTTACAGAAATATTCAGGCTGATTTTAAGGTTTATTTATTCCAGTTACATCACATGTCCATCCGTCTGGAAAACACACATTTATCATAAACAGAACAATTAACTTAATGTGGAGACTTTTAGTCAGATGTAAATGAAAGAATTAAGAATGAGATTTAAGAAATAATACCAAACATATTTTAAATGTATAAACACAGATTTATGTTTATTCTGACTAAACTGAATTTGTTTAAGATAGTTTTGACTAGCAGCACGGTGTCTTAGTGGTTAGCACTGTTGCCTCACAGCAAGAAGGTCCCCGGTTGGACTCCCAGGCCCAGCAGGATCTTTCTGTGTGGAGTTTGCATGTTCTCCCCGTGCTTGCGTGGGTTTTCTCCGGGTACTCCGGCTTCCTCCCACAGTCCAAAAACATGCATATTAGGTTAATTGGTGATTCTAAATTGCCCGTAGGTGTGAGCGTGAGTGTTGTTGTGAGCATGGTTTGTGTGTTTACATGTGGCCCTGTGATGGACTGGTGACCTGTCCAGGGTGTAACTCCTGCCTCTCACCTGAAATGAGCTGGGATAGGCTCCAGCAGACCCCCGTGACCCCGCAAGGGATAAAGCGGGTAAGATAATGGATGGATGGTTTTGACTCGTCGTTACCTCAGAGTTACCGTTAACTTTGACTCGGGACGTTTTTGAGTTGGACCGTAGTAAAACAACTTTGTGGTGCTTCATGAATCTGATTTGGATCAGAATTGAATAATTTAGGACCTTTGTCGTATTCTTTAAAGGTAGTAATGAGTGAAGCTTCAGTGAAGCCGGTCCTCCCGTTCTGACTCCTCATCCACACACATCTGTACAGATGTTGATGGCTGCACACATGGATGATGTTTTCCTCAGGTTTCCTCTCATTACAGTTAGTTTCTGAAGTTTTCCACCTCAGCTGCTCCAACCCTTCAAGTCAAAGTTAACGGCAACTCTGAGGTAACGGGAGTCAAAAGTATCTTAAACAAATTCAGTTCAGTCAGAATAACCATAAATCAGTGTTTATTCATTTAAAATATGTTTGGTATTATTTCTTAAATCTCATTCTTAATTATTTAATTTACATCTGACTAAAAGTCTCCACATTAAGTTAATTGTTCTGTTAATGATAAATGTGTGTTTTCCAGACGGATGGAGATGTGATGTAACTGGAATAAATAAACCTTAAAATCAGCCTGAACATTTCTGTAAACGACGTCTGCAGCTCCTCCTGCTGCAGGATTTATTTCAAGTTAAACATTTTCTAAATCAATCAGAGGAAAAGTTCAAAATTTAATAGAGTCCCTACAGAAGTTTATAGTGTTGTGCATAAATGGATTAATCTTTAAACCAGAGTTCCTTGAACCCGTCACGGGGCCACGTTTATTGACTTGAACATTCATGGTGTTAAGGGCAACTGCGCCGCAGCGTCATCTGCTGAAATCGTAAAGCAATTTAGAAAAGTTAAAGTTTAACATTTTTGCTGTCAGAAGGAGAAGTTCAGTCCAAACACGTTTTTTTTTTTATTTTTTTTATTTTTTATCCCCGATTTTTTTCCCATTATATCACCCAGTGCTCCTACCTAAGCTACAGTCCTGGGCATTGCTCCCTCTACCAACCCCGGAAGTTCCTGCACTGAGCTCAGGTCTCCTTCTTAACCTGAGGAGTGAACAGCAGCTTCTTTTCACCAGACAGGGTGGGGATTTTCCGGCCAGACGTAGCGCGTGGAAGGATCACGTCATTCCGGCCGGATCCTCCCCACCCCATCTGTTCCCCGGTTGGCCAGAGGGGGCAGTAGAGCCAGAGGGGGCAGTTTTTGTGAGGGTAGAGAACATTAGCTACCCAAGGGAACACGGGGAGAACATGCAAACTCCACAGACCAGCACAACACTCTACAGGATCACTGGTGAACAATAATGGTGATGAGATAGGTCGAATTAGTCTCTTTAATCTGATCAATGCAAAGACAGAGTCAAAGTCATTGCAGGATGGGTTTGATAGAATTTCAGGATCCACTGAGTCAGGGGTTTGTTAGCCTGTCAACAGCAGGGAACAAATATTCGTATTATATCTGCTCAGTCTCTCTTTCTAACGTCATAATGAACCTGTGAGTTGGTTTTCCACCTGCGTTCAGCTCTTTGTCTCTTGTTTCAGCTCTGACCGGTGCAGCATCTCCAGGGAGGTTTCTCTTTAGCAGGGATCCCCTTCACCTTCCTGGGAGCAATGCCACCAATAATACTCATCATTTAGGGAGGTTTCTCTTCTGCTTCTGCTCTTATTGCGTCCTTCACCTGCAGGTGGAACAAGAACATGTTTTACACAAAATAAGATGATTGATGTCCTTCAGAAACGATCCACAACTCTGAACATTTATGTGCAACACGTCTTCTCTTCATGTGAAGATAAGAGGCAGCAGACCAGAGTGGTGCTGGAACCACGTCTGCTGATCTAAATCTCTGGATCTTTATGAGTGTGACACCGTCATGGAGGAGCGACGGCTGAGAGGACGAGGAGGAGCTCAGTCCTGTTAAAGGTCCAGGGTTTCACCCCGGACCCTCACTAACACAAACCACCAGGAGAAACATGTTCTAACGTACCTGCTGACTCTAACACAAACCACCAGGAGAAACATGTTCTAACGTACCTGCTGATTCTAACACAAACCACCAGGAGAAACATGTTCTAACGTACCTGCTGATTCTAACACAAACCACCAGGAGAAACATGTTCTAACGTACCTGCTGATTCTAACACAAACCACCAGGAGAAACATGTTCTAACGTACCTGCCGACTCTCAGGCTTGCCGTAGCGCATCTCAGTGGCGAAGTTTTGAGAGTTGTACTTCTCCAGGTCATACTGCTTCTCTGTATTCACCAGTGAACAGGCCTTATTCACGATATCATCAGCTGGACGGGGTGAATATTCATTATCCAGGGGATTGTTGACTTTCCACTTGTCCTTCTTCACCACGTCCTCCAACTTCTCTTTCAACACGACGCCTGTGTTAGCCCCCGACTCTAAAAGGACGAACAATGAAGAAAAGTGTTTGAGCTGCAGCTCACTGAGATGATCTTGACACCTAAAGATGCTGACATGGTTCTACATCTGCTCTGTTGCTGATTCACACCGTTGAGCAGCTGAGAACAACCTGAAACCTTGTTTGGTTTTGTTTCAGTCTGACATGTTGGACGTTGGAGGAACCAGGAAACTCACCGGCTGCTCCGAGGTGAACGACGTCTCCATCACCAACATAAACAGCCCAGTGTTTACCATCACCACAGGAGATCTTGATCAGGTCTCCAGGTTTGATCTCCTTTTTATCCTTCAGTTAGAATAAAAAAATGTAATCAATCAATAAAGAGATTGTGTGACTACAACAGAAAGAATCATAGAAACAAACCAGTCAACCCAGTTGTTGGTTTGAACTGGAGTGGAACAAAATTAAAGAATACAGACCAACAACAGCCCCCCCCCACACCCCCACACCCACCCACCAAAAGCACAAATAAAAAATGAAATGTACAAACCGTGTCAACGCTTTTCCTGATTGGAGCGGCCGGGCTGATGGAAGCTGGAAGAAAAACAGAATCAGACACCAGAAGTGAGTTCAGAACATCAAACACATCTAATAAAATCTAATATAGTAAAGCATGAATATTCACTTTGATCAACCAAGGCATTATATATATATAATATATATAATAGCGTTTTATTCTTGTTTTCTTGATGGTTAGTGTTTTATGTTTAACGTAGTGCGCCGTCAGAATTTATTTAGGGTATTATATCTATTTTTGAGACTGATTTGCTGCTACAGTTATCATTTTTCCTTGAAATCCAGGTGGTTGTTCTCTTTTTTTATTTTTAGGGCCCGAGCACTTACAGTGAGAAGGCCCTATTGTATCTGTAGGAATTTTTCTTTTTCTTTTTCTTCTGACGAAAGGAGGGCCTTTTTGCCCCCCTAAACGTGCCCAAAAAGTCACCAAATTTTGCATGCAAGTCAGGCCTGGCGAAAATTGCATTAATGGGCGTGGCCTAATGGCTCAACAGCGCCCCCCGGAAAACTTTGTGCGTCAAGCCCCACAATACGGTTTGACGTACATGCACGAAAATCGGTACACACCTGTATCATGTCACAACTTAAAGAAAAGTCTCTTGGCGTCATGGCCCAAACCCAACAGGAAGTCGGCCATTTTTTATTAATTGTGTAATTTTGGCGCAATTTATGCCATTCCTTCGGCAGTTAATACGGCCTGAACCGTAACGTGCACCCAGGTGTGTTATACATCAAAATGTGCGTCTCCATCCTGCGACCACACGCATTACTTTTCTCTTTCAAAAGCGTTACCGTGGCGACGCTAGACGCCAAAAAGCACGCCCCCTTCATCTGATTGGTCCATTTGATAGTTCCTAATTTCTGCCATAACTTTTGAATGGTTTGACACAAAGACTTGTGGGCAGACTAAAATATCCCCCGTTGCTAAGTCTTGTCTCAGGTCCGTCCTAGTTACTGGAGAATCAACACTGTGTCCATTAAGGACCTTATGGGACGGTAGTGATTGTTCTGTCTGTCTGTCTGTCTGTCTGTCTGTCTGTCTGTCTGTCTGTCTGTCTGTCTGTCTGTCTGTCTGTCTGTCTGTCTCGAGGAAAACAAACCCCCAGACAGCAGAAGTGAGTTCAGAACATCCAATAGATTTGTAGTTTCTGCAGGTTTGTGATCTCTGACAGTAATCACCTCTGAACTCTTCAGAGTTAATGACTTTAGTTCAGTGAGAGTTTAGTTTAGTCTCTGAACTCTTCAGAGTTAATGACTTTAGTTCAGTGAGAGTTTAGTTTAGTCTCTGAACTCTTCAGAGTTAATGACTTTAGTTCAGTGAGAGTTTAGTTTAGTCTCTGAACTCTTCAGAGTGAATGACTTTAGTTCAGTGAGAGTTTAGTTTAGTCTCTGAACTCTTCAGAGTTAATGACTTTAGTTCAGTGAGAGTTTAGTTTGGTCTAGACCAGCGGTCTCCAACCAGGTCCTGGTTCCACCGTCCTGCATGTTCTAGATGTTTCCTGCTTCAGAACAGCCTGATACAAGCGACTGTGTCGTTAACAGACTTGTTCAGACCTTGATTACTGGCTAATGATGAATGAATTAGAATCAGGTGTAGCAGGACAGCACAGGGACCAGGTTGGGACCGCTGGTCTGGATCACTCAGGGAACATTTATTCCCCAAATAAAAACAGAACACAGTCCCTTTTAACAAATGATCAACAAAACCCTTCAAATAAAACAGAATGATACAGGAATGAAATTAAGAATAAATATTTGTAGACTTACAAGACACAAAACTTCCCGGTGCTGCTGCTGCTGCTACCGGTGCTGCTACTGGTGTTTTTGCTGCTGCTACCGCTGCCTTATGTCCCACGGCTAATCCTGTTACTACTCCTGATACTCCTGATACTACTACTCCTGCTGTTATTCTTGCTGCGTTCTTCACCTGCAGGAGGAACAAGAACATGTTTTACACAAAATAAGATGATTCATGTCCTTCAGAAACGATCCACAACTCTGAACATTTATGTGCAACACATCTTCTCTTCATGTGAAGATAAGAGGCAGCAGACCAGAGTGGTGCTGGAACCACGTCTGCTGATCTAAATCTCTGGATCTTTATGAGTGTGACACCGTCATGGAGGAGCGACGGCTGAGAGGACGAGGAGGAGATCAGTCCTGTTAAAGGTCCAGGGTTTCACCCCGGACCCTCACTAACACAAACCACCAGGAGAAACATGTTCTAACATACCTGCTGACTCTAACACAAACCACCAGGAGAAACATGTTCTAACGTACCTGCTGATTCTAACACAAACCACCAGGAGAAACATGTTCTAACGTACCTGCTGACTCTAACACAAACCACCAGGAGAAACATGTTCTAACGTACCTGCTGACTCTAACACAAACCACCAGGAGAAACATGTTCTAACGTACCTGCTGACTCTAACACAAACCACCAGGAGAAACATGTTCTAACGTACCTGCTGATTCTAACACAAACCACCAGGAGAAACATGTTCTAACGTACCTGCTGATTCTAACACAAACCACCAGGAGAAACATGTTCTAACGTACCTGCTGATTCTAACACAAACCACCAGGAGAAACATGTTCTAACGTACCTGCTGATTCTAACACAAACCACCAGGAGAAACATGTTCTAACGTACCTGCTGACTCTCACTAACACAAACCACCAGGAGAAACATGTTCTAACGTACCTGCTGATTCTAACCATGGGCGTAACCATGCATTCTTTGGGGGGGTCGTGTCCCCCCCAATACTGGGAAAATACCAATCTGTCCCCCCCAATAATATTATGTACAAATTTGTTAAATATTTCCTAATTTTATGAAACCTGGCTCAACAGTCCGTCTCTTGTTATTTTCGATAATTTACCGATCAATTTATTTCCGTTTATAAGGAAAACTAAAGTGTGTGACCACCCCCCTCCCAATTGTACACTTGGTTGCGTCCATGTAACGGCGGCTCGGTTTGAACCACCGGCTCCAACCGCCAAATGACAGAGGAAACAATAGACAGCGTTGTGTGAAACCGTGGAGGGAGCAATGAGTCCTTCGTTACCGAAAAAGCGGAAAAAGCAGGACATACGACGTTTTTTTCAGACAGTAAGCAACTACATAGCTAAAGAGGAGTGATGTTGTCAAACTGAGTGTGTTAATATTTGAATTAATTTGAAATATTTAACTCGTTAAAAAGGGCTCAGTTTGTTAGTTGAGATAGCTAAGTTAGCTTGAAGTAAAGAGACTGGTATCATATGAAGCTAGAGCAGTGTCTCCCAACCATGGTTACGCCCTTGACGTTTATATAAATTAGACGTTTATATGCACCTAATTTAGGTGCATATAAACGTCTTATTTTTTTTTTTTTAAATGTGCCGCGCGCCCAATGATGCAATGCGCCCATTGTGTCGTTGAAAAACATATATCCCCCCTCACAAAAATAAGAAAAATAGAGAAACATATTTTCTCATCAACAAAGCATATTTCACATAAACATATTTTTTAAAAGTTTTTCAAGTAGGGCTGAAACGATTCCTCGAATAATTCGAGTAATTTGATTACAAAAAATGATCGAGGATTTTTTTCTGCCTCGAGGAATTGTTTAATTTATCTATTTTTTTTTTTTTTTTTGTTTAATTTCACCAGCTCAAAGCAGGTATTACGCCCGAACTACATTTAATGCGACACAACGAGCTGCCGCCGCGCACGTAAATTAGAACAAAGAGATGGCGGGTATTTTTGGTTTTCATGCTCAGGCAATGAGTCTGCAATGGCCCAGACGGGAGACACATGTAGCTCAGTACTTAACTTTTATTTTTAATCCACTCTATATTCTTCTGGTTGTTCTCCGATATGTTCCCCTAAAGCCTGAATTATGGTTCCGCCTTAAATCGACGCAGAGCCTACGCCGTAGCCTACGGCGTAGGCTCTGCGTTGTTGTAACGCGGAACCATAAATCAGCCTTCACCCGGTACGCAGTCTTGCCACATCCAATATGGCGACGACGTTGACATGGGGCGTCTACGTTTATATGTCTATGGTTGCTGCGATACGTCAACGTCGCCGCCATATTGGATGTGACATGACTGCGCTGTAAACTAATGCAAGTAAATTTACTTATTTTCATAAAGCGCCTTTCTACAAAGAAATGTACGTTTTACGTCTTATTTATTCATTCACACACGCACTAATATACTTGGGAAACAGTTAGGCACCAAATATAATATATTTAATTTTCTCAGATGGCCAAATTAAGAACTTTATTGATCTCACAGGAGTCATTCATGTTATATCAGCTATAGAAAACAAGGTAATGCCGAAAAATAATATATATCCCCCCTCACAAAAATAGCATATTTTACATAAACATATTTAAAAATTTTCAAGTAACAAAATAACATATTTGAACAATTTTTCAGATTTATTCATTTTATATTTTATTGTCTGAAAAATGGTTCAAATATGTTATTTTGTTATTTTGAAAAATGTAAAATTTGTTTTGTTGATGAAAAAATATGAGAAAAATGAGAAAAAGTAAATAAAACTAGTAAGAGAAGCAGAATATTTAAAATAAAATGATCCTCAGGGTCAGTTATTGTTCTTCTGGTACAATAATAATGTCTGGTCATAATGCAGGCAGCACAGAGAGACAGGGAGAGGGATGCTGTCAGGACAGGCCAGACAGGGGCAGTCTCTGAAGACATGGATGATCAGGTGAGACACTGGAATGGGAACTATAATGTAATTTAGTAGAGCACATAGACAGTAAAAAGTTTTTAAAAATGTAGTTATTTCAACACTACATGGTGTGTATTTTTCAGGAGACTAACAGGGATGTAGGGACAGAACCAGGCAGGGAGAGCAGTGATCAGCGCATGGAGGAGCTTGGTAGCTGCCCACACCAGCCCAATACCCGCTTGATTCAGACTCAGTCCCTGGCAAAAAAGACTCTCAAATTTCAGGACAGTTGGTTTACACAGTACACATGGCTTCATTACAGCCCCTCCTTGAAGGGCGTGCTGTGTTTTTACTGTGCCAAATATTTTGGAGATCAGAAATCCTCTTTAGCCAGTAAGGCTGATGGAGCTTTTATTAAAACAGGATTTAGCAACTGGAAAAAAGCACTCCAAAGGTTCTCCCAACATGAAGACAGTGATTGTCATTCAGCAGCGATGACGACACATTTGCACCGCAAAAAGCCTGTCAGTACACAGCTTTCCTCTCAGGTAAAAAAGCAGCAGCACATAGCCAGAAATAATCTCTTAAAGATTGTGGGGGGGGTGATGTGCTTGGCAAGACAGGGCAATGCTTTAAGGGGGCATGACAACAAAGAGGGCAACTTCCACCAGCTGATTAAATACAAGGCAGAGGGTGATGAAGAACTTACAAGCTGGCTTCAGCGGCACAATAATTTCACCAGCCCCAAAATTCAAAACGAGGTCCTGAAAATCGTCAGTAACACAATTGTACATGAAATTACAAAGGAGATCCAATCATTGCCAGTTGTTCAGTATTCCCTCATCATTGATGGGACACAGGATGCAGCAGGACTTGAGCAAGAGTCCTTCTGTCTGCGCTTTGTTGACAAAAATTTGCAACCCAGAGAGGAATTCATCGGCCTATATCAGGTTACATCCACTACTGGAGAAAACATAGCTAATGTAGCTAAAGATGTGCTAATTCGCCTAAATCTCCCACTATCACAACTACGGGGTCAAACTTATGATGGGGCAGCCAATATGTCTGGTAGGATGCAAGGTGTGCAAGCTCATCTCAAGAAAGAACAGCCTCTTGCCGTGTATGTTCATTGTGGGCCGCATTGTGTAAATCTGATTACCCAAGCCACCTGTGTATCTTCCCCTATTATAAGAGATGCAATGCAGTTAGTGCATGAGTTGGGTGTTTTATTCAATCAGTCTGGGAAGTTCAAGGCTATCTTCACTGCTATAGCGAAGTCAGATCACACATCTCCGCACACATCTCTAAAGCCTCTCTGCCCCACCAGGTGGACAGTGCGAACGCCAGCCATGCGCTCTGTCCTCACCCAATACAACTCTGTGCTCACAGCCACAGAAGAAATGTCCCGATGCACCACGATGGAAATGTCTGCAAAAGCAAGTGGCCTTCATGACAGCTTTTTGAGGGGCAATACCATTCTCGGCATCGTTCTTGCAGAAGATGTCATGGCTGTGTTGGAGGAGCTGAACTTTTCTCTGCAGCAGAGAAGACAAACAGCATCAGGGATGCTGGCTGCTGTAGAGCATGTGACGAGAAGCATCCAGGCCAAAAGATGTGAAGAGCACTTTGACCAGCTGTACTCCAAAGCATCTCAGGTTGTAACATCTCTAAACCTGCAGCCCATCAAGATGCCTCATGTACGGATGCCACCGAAGCGCTTCACTGGTTCAGCCACACCACATTGTCATTCCACTGCCCAGGCGTACTACAGAATGCAGTACTTCAGAACCTTGGACACTGCTTTGGTGCAGTGCACTGAGCGTTTCAGTCAGGAGGGGCTTCAAAGGCTGCAAAAATTAGAAGACGTACTCATCTCTGGGAAGATTGATGCAGTCCAAGATGAATACCCAGAGCTGAATGCCATGGCTTTAGAAGTGCAGCTGCAAATGTTCTGGGCCAATTACACTTATACATCTTCCTCAGAGGTAGCAGACATTTTCCGGGAAATGGTGCCAGAGGTGCGACATCTTTTCAGGCAAGTTGAGGTCCTCTTGAGACTGCTGATGGTTGTTCCTGCCTCCTCAGCGGAGGCAGAGCGAAGTTTCAGCGCCTTGAGACGTCTAAAGACATGGCTAAGAACAACAATGACGCAGACCCGGCTAAACAACATTGCCATTTGCCATGTGCATCAAGAAAAATTGGATGCATTGGACAGGAAACGTATCTGTCAGAGACTAGTCGACTTAAATGATGAACGCCTCCATGTTTTTGGATCATTTATTTAGATGATACCCTTCCATCTCTGCCCCCTGCTGCCTTGTCTGTAGTTGCAGTACCTTTACACATACTCACCCCATTTTTACACATACAGGACTGTCTCAGAAAATTAGAATATTGTGATTTTCTGTAATGCAATTAAAAAAACAGCTTAAGAAAACTCAAATATCCTATCTCAAAATAATTTAATATTCTGGGAATCTTAATCTTAAACTGTAAGCCATAATCAGCAATATTAAAATAATAAAAGGCTTGCAATATTTCAGTTGATTTGTAATGAATCCAGAATGTATGACATTTTTGTTTTTTTAATTGCATTACAGAAAATAAAGAACTTTATCACAGTATTCTAATTTTCTGAGACAGTCCTGTAGAGAACAATACATGCAACACTAATAATAATAATAAATAAAAAAAAGAATGCACTGAGAGGAGTTAAGAAACTGAGAAATGTAAATTGTTTTTTGTTTGTTCAGTCTTGTATGCACTTTTACTGTTAAACAATTTTTTACTGTCAAATGAATAAATCTGTATATACATTCATTTTAACATCAAGATTTTACATTTCATTCTTTGTACAAATCTACGATTTCATTCACATTAAACGTTTCAGTGTGAATTAAAAGTCCATCGTCTGCTATGGATTTTTTGTCGTTCCAATCACAATATTTACATCAACCTGCTTTAGGTATGTAATTTTTCCCAACTGAAAGCTATCCTATTCACTACTATCTCAGATAAATTGCAGACTATTCCTTAAATAAAAATCATAGAACTGTGGGAAATGCACCTTTTAAAAAAAAATGTTTGGACCCCCCCAATGTCTATACCATGGTTACGCCCTTGACTCTAACACAAACCACCAGGAGAAACATGTTCTAACGTACCTGCTGACTCTAACACAAACCACCAGGAGAAACATGTTCTAACGTACCTGCCGACACTCAGGCTTGCCGTAGCGCATCTCAGTGGCGAAGTTTTGAGAGTTGTACTTCGACAGGTCGTACTGCTTCTCTGTATCCACCAGTGAACAGGCCTTCTCCACGATAACAACAGCTGGACGAGGTTTGTATTCATTATCCAGGAAATTGTTGACTTTCCACTTGTCCTTCTTCACCACGTCCTTCAGCTTCTCCTTCAACACAACGCCCTTACCAGCCCCCAACCCTAAAAGGATGAACCATGAAGAAAAGTGTTTGAGCTGCAGCTCACTGAGATGATGCTGACACCTAAAGATGCTGACATGGTTCTACGTCTGCTCTGTTGCTGATTCACACCGTTGAGCATCTGAGAACAACCTGAAACCTTGTTTGGTTTTGTTTCAGTCTGACATGTTGGAGGAACCAGGAAACTCACTGGCTGGTCCGAGGTGAACGACGTTTCTACCACCAACATAAACAGCCCAGTGTTTACCATCACCACAGGAGATCTTGATCAGGTCTCCAGGTTTGACCTCCTTTTTAGCCTTCAGTTAGAATAAAAACATTCAATGAAGTGATTGTGTGACTACAACTGAAAGAATGATAGAAACAAGCCAGTCAACCCAGTTGTTGGTTTGAACTGGAGTTGAACAAAATTAACAAATACCAACCCCACCCAACACAAGCACAAATAAAAAATGAAATTTACAAACCGTGTCAACGCATTCCCTGATTGGAGCGTTGATGCAAGCTGGAAGAAAAACAGAATCAGACACCAAAAGTGAGTTCAGATCCTCAGACAAATCTAATAAAATCTAATTATATATATATATATATATATATATATATATATATATATATATATATATATACATATATATATATATATATATATATATATATATATATATATATATATATATATATATATATATATATATATATATATACATACATATTGGTGTCAAAAGTACACACATTTGTTACTTAAGTAGAAATATAGATACTGCAGTTTAAAAATACTCTGGTAAAAGTTGAAATATCAACTTGACCTCTTTACTCAAGTAGAAGTAAAAAATATGTGCTCCAAAAACTACTTAAAGTTTAAAAGTATAAAGTAACTTTTGAAAAAAAAAACAGCCATATGCCACTATATGAATTGAAAGCTCAATTTAAACACTGATTAGTTCTACAATTGGCCCGAAATACAACACAATCATTAACCCATTACTGTGAAAGACAAAGTCACTCAAGGAGCATGTTCTTTCTCAAACTTTATTGTATTCAAAACTGGGCCCAGATTGGAAAAACAACAACTAAGTTTCAACATTTTCTCTAGAGACAGCGAGAGAGAGAGAGAGAGAGAGAGAGAGAGAGAGAGACAGAGAGAGAGAGAGAGAGAGAGAGAGAGAGATTCTGCACAAACAGTAGTATGAGGTATTCATGTTCATCCCATCAAAAAATAAACTTAAAATCTTCCTGCCTGAAAAATTCAGCCCTGAACCCCATACCAGTCACAGCTGACAAGTCAAGACCAAAAACTTAAATGACAATGAGCTCCACATCACTACATACAAATCCCTTAAGAGGAACCCTGGTTATTAAGACTTGTAGTCCCTAATTAGCCACAATTGTTCTCTTATACTAAAATATGTTGTTAGAAACACATAAAATAATCGAATTGCTTTAAAAATCTACAATGTTTATCACATATTTTGACCTGCGGGAGGGGCCATGTTTTACCTGCGCAATGCATTCTGGGGGCGATGACGTAGAGCGGTGGCTCTTGGAAGGTAAGCCGCGTTAGTTTAACTGGGACAGGTATCTAAAACATAGATGAGCAGCATCTCCCGGCCGTGGAGGCTGACGAGGGAGCCCATAAGACGTCTCGGTTCAGGCAAACTGGATCAAAGTTCTGTGATGCACGGGAGATCTGCAAAAATGATCAATGTCGTGCGCATCTTACCAGTGCATTAGGCAACGGCGTAGACGGCGTAGGCTACGAAGTAGACGGCGTAGCCGTGGCTCTTGACCCTACAGCGCACCGCCATCCGCTCTCGCCGCCGCCGGGATGGAGACGCCGGTGGGCAGGATGCACGTTTGGGTGGGCTTAGCCCACCCCTCTCCCCCCCTAAAACCTGCTTCGGTGCTGGGTCCAGCGTTTGATGACAGACCAGAGGCTGAAGGGACTGGCCCGGGACTTTGACCAAACGGGAGGCGCAGACTTCGTGTCAAATAGGCAAGAACATCTTTAACTGTACAATTTCCTCACAGAAATTTCGAGAGTGCCACGGCGGGCTGCTGCACATTTGTGTACATTTTACAAGCAATAAAGGTGAAGGACTCAATACCGAGTCCAATGACACCACCCATGACTCTCTATGTTAAACCATTCAAAAGATATTGGACTATAACGTATCGGCCAATCATAAGAAGGGGCGGGGCTAAATTGCACCAATGAGGGTCAATGACTCAATACTGAGTAATATGACACCACCCATGACTCTGTATGTTAAACCATTCAAAAGATATTGGACTATAACGTATCGGCCAATCAGAAGAAGGGGCGGGGCTAATTTGCACCAATGAGGGTCTAGGACTCGATATTGAGTCGTATGACATCATCCATGACTCTGTATGTCAAACCATTCAAAAGATATTGGACTATAACGTACCGGCCAATCAGAAGAAGGGGCGGGGCTAGTTTGTATATATAATATACAAATGTAAATATTTATATGTATAATGATAATAATATACATATATATACCATGAACCTGCTCCCAGCAGGACTGGGGATCATGTAAGGTCAAAAGGTCAGGGTTCAGATTTCTCCATTTTCCAGGGTAAAGTATTATGAAGTCTGTACTGACCAGGGGCCTCATCTATAAAGCTTGCTTGCGCAGAAAAAGCGCCTGAAAGTTGCGGAAGCTGCCTTCTACGCAAATCCTCGGATCTAAAAAGAAAAAACTAACCGGAAAATCTGCTTATCCTTACGGCAACCAGGACCCTCCCGTAAGAATTTACTTAAGACACGGGGAACTGGCGACGCAGGCTGTGAGGTGGTGAAATGAAGCCAGATTCATGTCATACTCTTAATAATGTCATCACGTATCACAACATATATCAGACTTATAATAATAAAATAATAAAATAAAATAAAATAGCGCTGATCGTGTTCCTCTGTGTGAAGCTCAGTCAGTCAGGACTCTGGTGCTGCTGGAGCTGCAGCCTCTTCATCCACCGCTTTAGGACAGAACAAATGAGGGGTTGCGTTTAGGGGCCCCACGGAGCCTCTCATTTCTTCCCTAAAGGGACTCAGATTTTTTTTCATATATATGAGTTTTACGCGCGCGTGAAACCTTTACGTGCGGGTGTTTAAGCCTAAATTAGGGTCCCGCGTTAGAACGACGCAGAGCCTACGGCGTAGGGTACGCGGCGACGCGCACCTACGCCGTAGGCTCTGCGTTGGTGACGCGGAACCATAAATCAGCCCTGAGCAGCTCTGAGGGGAGACGGGAGGGAGGAGGGGGAGCGGGGGGTGAAGCGGGGCTGCGGGGCCATTTTCGTATTGCTTTCATACAGTGTATTGATAATTTGCAATTTAAGGCTGAGCCTACCGTTAGTTTTTAAACTGTAAAAAGTAAGGGGGAAAAAAACATGATTTTGAAAAGACGGGGGGTACGTGTGTCCCCCTGTTGCGCCGGCGTGCTGTCACTCACTCGCTTTATTTTATTGTATACTATTTATATACTTATTCTAACTTTCACTGTGACCACCAAATAATGTGGTTTTCCTGTCCTCCACATCATCTACAACATCTAGGTCTCCATGAAAGTCAGTGTCACGGTGGCTGCTACTTCTCATTCATTCTGACGCCAAACAGGCTGCAGGAAGCCACTGCGCATGCTCAGCAGGCTCATCCATATGCATTTCTGGGCGTGTAAAGGGCGGGATATGAGGCGGATTCAGCTACGCAACCTTCCAGCTGGACTGCGTGGAAGTCTGCGTGCACATGGTTTTATTGATCCGGATTTTTTTTTGCGCACGGCATTTTCGGCTTTTGAGTGTACGTGCACTTTTAGTATGAATCCTACGCACTCCATTTTAAATGAGGCCCCAGCCCCCCAGTCTCGCACTCAGAAGGCACGCCGATTATTTCCAGTGGCCAGCCGCGGTACTGCAACAAAAAATCCCATGGGGCCCAGAAAGCTTTTTTTCCCATAGACCGCAATAGTAAAAGAGAAGCCTCTAAAACTGTTCACAGGACACCTCCAGCTGTAATCACCGGCAATGACTAATCTTTGTATTCTATATTTTTAAGTCATGGACTTTATATCCGTCAAAAATATTTTATAACGGCCAGAAAAGTCAAAGAAAAGTCTCTTTCTGGCCGTGACGTCACGGCTGACGTCACAGCGGTGTCCGTGCATTCCACGCTCATGTATTATATTAATATATATTATATAATTATATTATATTAATACATTAATAATATATGTAATACTATACATGTAATAATATACATTAATTAATATATTATATTAATACATATTATATTAATATTCGTGTCATTGCATGATGGGAGGCCCCAGAGCATCATGGGAGGTGATTCAACTGCGCATGCTCTATGGGCCCGTGTAAGCGGAAGTAAACCCGGAAATCAGACATTTTTTCGGCACATGCGCTGGCTGAGCAAAATGCATTGAAATGAATGGGCGGCCATTTTTTGTCTTGGATCCAGTTAATATTATAGATCCATGGTAGTGACTGTGTCATGTGACCAGTTCTGGGTCACATGACCCAGAAGCCTGCTACTGTATATATACTGTATATATACCGTATACAGAGGGGAGGGGTGACTCATCAGAACAGATAAGCTTCTAGAAACTTCAGAAGCCTACTATATACAGAGGGAGCGGGAATGACTCAGCTAGATTTTCGGTTGTGACAAACCTCAAACCACTCCACTTTGTGATCAAACCGTAGCTCTTAGCAGAAAAATGAAAACATCGTGAGATACGGAGAACCCAGCAGATTCTGTCAATCTTATTTTTATTCAGGTATTCCTTAAAATGTGCTAGTAACGGCAGTTCGAAAACAAAAATGAGATTTTTTTGAACAAAACTTCTTTTTTACATTGCAGTCAATGGAGACAGAGGCTGGAATTGTCGCTGCTTTAGCCATCGCCATTTAAATTTTGTGCACACCCCGCCTGTCAAAGTCACATTTCATGAATCTCAACATGTATGTCTACATTCTGACCAAAAATTATCTTTCTAGCTTTTACGGTTTGGCCATGAGCTCGAATTACAAATAAAAATTATGTTAATTTTTTGAATTCTTCCACACTCTAATCAATTTGAACTCCCACTCTAGATTTGACAAAATGTGGTTTCCAGTCCTCGCTTGAGCGCTCATATCTTGAAAAGTGTACATTTTAGGAAAAAACAGTTCCAGGTTCAGAGAGAGAAGAGAAGTTTTCCTCCGTTTTGAAGTTTGAATGACATTTCTACGTGCAAGTATGAGAAAGATCCGTGACTCAGAAAAAAGGTTAATTTCATCTTTTTTCTCCCATCCGCTTTGAATGGCGCCATAGGAATGCATGGTATGATCTCCCCATTAGTTTGGAAATTTGGAAATGTTTTTGCACTTCGTGCAAAAACTATTTGTGCCATCGCTCTGAAAATCCACAGGACTGTAGTTAAATTCAGGGCCTACAACTTTCTAATTTGGTTCAGAATTTTTCGAGTAACGGTGTGCGAGTGGTGAGGCCCCAAAGTTCTCCCAATGCATTCCGGATGGGTTTTAGCGCGCACGTTTGTGCACGTTGCGCAAAAACGTGCACGCCAATTGCTTATAAAAGTCATAGCACACGATTCCCGCAGTAATAAACCCGCAGAATAACATTAGTGCCTCTGGCCTGGAGGCCGTGGCACTAATAACAAGAAATATCAAGTCAACAACAGTAGGCAATACAGCAGGAAAAAGAAATACCAGCTGGTCAGACCTAAGGAAGATAAAAAAGTCTGGGTCGTGTGCTGGGATCGACCCAGTGTATTTTACTGATAAAAGATACCTGAGGCTCCAAGAACTTCTATAGTAGCTGAATCCTTTACTACAGTGGACACAGATCACTTGGGATTTGTCCACTGTTCCATCTGGGAGAGTTTTAAAAGTAAAATGTCCATTTTCTAACCAAACTGTGTTTGTTGCTCTTGCATAGCGTGTAGCAGCTGTTGTGGGCGGAGCCGTCGCTGACTCGTGTCTTAATAACAGGCTTTGTGATTGACAGACGAGTAAACCAATCACAAACCAGCTTTTCCTCAACACTCCACCTCCCAGTCATTGTGACGGTTGTGATTGGTTTGTTGTTTTGGAGCCGGAAGTGCTGGAGTTTTTTCGGCTACGGAAAAATATATTTTTGCGTTATGCGTCAAACATTTTAATCGCATTAATACGGCGAGGAATTAACGCTGCATTAACTCGTTAATTTATATTTATACAAATGTAGGTGTATGTATACACTCTCTCTTTCTCTATCCATCTAAAGAGAGAGAGAGGGAGAGAGATAGAGAGAGATAGAGAGAGAGAGAGAGAGAGAGAGAGAGAGAGAGAGAGATAGATAGATAGATAGATAGATAGATAGATAGATAGATAGATAGATAGATAGATAGATAGATAGATAGATAGATAGATAGATAGATAGATAGATAGATAGATAGATAGATAGATAGATAGATAGATAGATAGATAGATAGATAGATAGATTGTGCTGTGAGAATGCTTTGCTTATCCTGCCTTAGAATTCGACTTGCTCTTCTAAAAAGGTTTAATATCTCGGGTAACATTAAAGAGAGAAATGGCCAGAACGCCATGGTTGGTCTGAGTACCAAAACAACAGTCCAGTGGGACTAGCATATGCAGGACTTGAGGTCCATAAAAGTGTTGTAACACTGAGATATTTGTGAGAAATAGACATATACTGTATGTAGAGGAACTGTTTTTATTTTATAAGTGGGGATGACGCGCTCTCCCAAATACTTGAGGTATATTTCATTTCAGTAAGAATCGACTCGCTCTTCTTGCATCAACAGGAATGATTTGTATGCTCTGAAGTAGACTGATGGCTGGAAGAATTAGCAAGTGATTTGTGGGTAAAAGTGAGTGTAATTGAACGTTTTTTTGGAGGGATCTTACAGTAAGAAAATGGAAAGTGTTTGGGAAGTTTTTCAGTAAAAGAGTCAGAGAAAGAGTTGACTGGTCTTTAAATACATGTATGGTAATCACGGTACCGATAGTTTTATTTGTTAGTTTTATTTGTTACTTAATTAAATATTGTTAAAATAACTAAAAGCACTTCAAACTCCCTCAGATCTTTGGAGGGATGAAAGTAGACGCCGTAATGCAGAATCCCAAATAGCTTCGCTTACTGATCAAAATAAAAAAGCTGATGGCTCTACTAGAAGGATTTAAAAACACAACGCAGACAAAATTGAAATTAGAGAACCAGTTAAATGATAAAATCAAAACCTTTATCTGGTGAAACTGATTAAAGAATCAAGTGACGATGACACTTCTGATGACGACTGGATTTTACAAAAATCCAAGATCTGTTCCCTACAAAATTTGGAGCCAAATAATAGTAAGAGATTTTAAATAAATGAACAAAAATGGCTAGAGGAAACAGCTGTTAAACTAACTTTGCCACATGATTTGAAAAGTAAAGTACTTGATGCTTGGAGAATTCTCTTTAATCCCACAGCTGTTGCCAAAATCACACCGAGCAAGCTCAGAGCTTTTTATTGCCTTAACAGTTCAAAGGGAAGTAAATGATAATCCCAGAGAACTTTATGCTAAAATAATGTTGACAGCAAAAGAGAATTGTGGTCTGTCACGAGATCAGATTGATGGATTTCCTCCAGGGTACATGCAAAATATATATTTGCTAATTGCCCTCAACAAAGGGTAGAGCTGGATGACGCAAAAAGAATCTGTAATGTATGAAAATACTAATGTTTGTCAAAAGTGTTTGCGGCAGGGGAGGCGCAGCAGAACCAGCCAATTAATTAATTCACACCATCAACAAAAGGGCCCCACATCACACCTCTGAAACAAAGGAAAATGAGAACTGCTGGTGAGCCCACATAATCTCTCTCCTGCCTATGGTAACTTCATAATTTAATTGCATGGAAATCTATCTGTGAGCCAACTATAACGTCTCTGAATGCATGTATAACTAATCTCGAACTAGAGGTGTCAAGTAAGAAGTACAATCACCTCATTACCTTACTTAAGTAGAAATTTTGGTTGTTTCTACAGGAGTATTTTTGAACTCTAATATATATACTTCTACCTGAGTAATGAATGTGAATACTTTTGACACCTCTGTCTTTAACACTCGTCCTGACCTTTCCTGTTTTCTTCACTGACGGCTCTGCTTATAAAAATGGAATACCATACGCAGGTTATACAATTTGTGATAATTCTTAATTGTTGAAAGCGCCGCCTTGCCCCCTCCAGCTCCACCCAAGTAGATGAAACTATATACACTGATCAAAAGGTAAAACTGTTACAATCTATAAGGATTCCAGATATGCTTTTGATTGTGTACACAATTTTATATATTGTGGGCGAACCGAGGATTTATCACATCCTCGGAGACACCCGTTAAATGTGGTTAATTGATTGGTGAACTGTTACAAGCCTGTCAACTACCTTCATCTATTGCTTTGTTAAATGTGAAGCCCACACCCAATCCATGGACCCTGTTTCACTAGGCAATGCTTCAGCTGACCATGCAACAAAAGAAACTGCCAAATTTGGCTTACCTGTCTATGTAAAACTTTGCCCTTCTATACCCGCTAACGACCTGGTTTCTCCTAATGATGTAGCCCTCCTACAAGAGACTACTGAGGTAAAGAAACACGGATTGTAGCATTCCAATGGTTGTAAAAATGTAAATAATTTGTGGGTCAGCAACGACGGCCGCGTTGTGAAACCCACATCCTTGTGCCTGTGAATAGCATGCATGTCGCATAGCTGATCACAGTTAGCAATCACAGATGAGCAAAAGGGGGAATGTGTCAGATAGTGTTGAAAGACTGATAAGCTCCAAGATTTGCATCCTATAAAAATATTGCAAACATTATCAACTATTATTTCATCCATCTCGACCAGTCATTGATGTTGCTGAAATCAAACTTGCCCGGCGGGGCTAACTGCGGTAGCGCCGGCAACGGTGCTGCTTCATCTCCCATTCTGTCGTCGTCTTTTCCTTTCTTTCACTTTTCCACGTGTGTTCTTATTTAAATCCGATCTTCTGACACCATGTTATGTAACCGTCATCAACTTTATAGATTACAGATAAAGGATGAGACGGAGAGGTGCGTTCAGTTTAACTGTTTACTATTTTCCAACTCCCGGCATGCATCGGTGTTACATACAAAACGGTCCGTGTAGAAAACCCAAACCCTTACAGGACAACTTCCCCCCACCGTGACTTTTTTGAAGCTCTGCAAATATACTTTATTCATAAACCAAAATGATAGGGATATGAAATTGTTCTTGGATGAAAATGTTCTTGTAAGAAAATGTTCTTGTATGTGTAGAGCATTTTAAACTGGACTTAAATGGACAATGTTGACACCCGTCAACACCCATTAGGAAGCACAAAACTCACGCCTCATGAAAGGATTATGGGTAGACCTATGACCATACCAAGCAATTCAGTTCAATATATGAAGAAGATGGACTTCCATGCCATGGATGAATCCATGATATCATTTTGTTCTACTCTATCCTCTACCATTCAGCCAATCCACAGAAAAGTAAAAGCTGTCCAGTCTCCTCCTAGTGGCAAACCATGCCACAACCCGGATACTGGGTTTGTGTCAGAGAAAACCTCGCTGGTCCAAGGCTCAACACGTCCTGCACCACCGACACTTAAGTGTGAGGGGCGCTAACCTGGTTCCACGCATCCCACTGCAAGAACACAACTCCTCGACCATGCACCGGAAATCAGCCGATTTTTTCTTCTTCCTGTGGCACCTCGTCTGAGCCATTGAAAGAAACGACGCAGGCAAGGAAAGCCCGGAAGTCAGATACATTGTACACACCGAGACATTCACATCTGTCACAGGAACAAGACTGAGAAAACTTACAGAAACCTCAAACAAGACCTATTACTTCATGTGATACCTGTTACATTTTGAACTTCAATACCTCTTAGGAGCACTGCACCTTGTCACAAACCCCCACAAACGAGACAATTATACTGTGACATCGAGATGTGACTCCACATACTCTCCTTCTGAAGCTGTGATCAAAACTGAATGTTGTATTTTTATACCTGACCAAAATGCCACCATCCAAGAAATAACGGATACTTGATATTTGAATTTGTTTTGTTGGCTTGTTGTAATTTGACTTCTGGTCATATGTTTAAGGTTCACTTGCAAAGTATGTATCACTACTCCACTGTAACTCAACAAAATTAAAAAAAAAAAAAGAAAATTGTGAATTGATGAAGCATTCCAGCAGCACGTGACCCCTGCAGGGACACAACGACGCCTTGCGGAGCATTCCAGCAGCGCGTGACCCCTGCAGGGACACAACGACGCCTTGCAGATTGCTCTGGCCTCATTTCCCCCTCAAGACATTGACGTGCGAGTTCCAGCTCCTGAGGACCCCTGCCAGGACGAGGACTTGCAGGCAGCGCATTGTCTCACTCAATGCTCTAGACATTGTCACGCAAGTTCTGGCGTCTTGCATCCCTGCCGAGACAGGCACCGGGGGAGTGGCTTCCACTTCCAGCTCCTGCAGAGACGAGGACTCGATAAAATATACGGACTTCCTGATCAGGGGGTAGTCCCGAATTGGAAGATCACAGGCTTCTTGTATAAAAACTCTGTTGTAAAATCTCTCGGGGTCGGCATATCAACCAGACTTTGGTCTGTGTAGATCGGCCCACCGCCGGATGAATAAAAAGCTCATAAACCACAAAGCGGACTTCTGAAATGGTTTGGTAAATTCCTCAACAGCAGATAGCAAGGATTGGCAGAACACCGACTCTTCTTCTCTGAATCTCCATTGCCGTGGTTACCACGTGGCAGTTGATCCAGCGCAATGATTTTAAAGTTACTAGGCAATTTGACTGAACTTGTTTTCTAGGTGTCGGTTAAAAGTGATAACCTACACCTGCCAGCCAATCAGGATCAAGTATTCACACAGACCGTGGTATAAGAAAGAATTATACATACCTACAAACTTTTTTTTTGTACCTCCATCCAGTTTAGTCTCTGAACTCTTCAGAGTTAATGACTTTAGTTCAGTGAGAGTTTAGTTTAGTCTCTGAACTCTTCAGAGTTAATGACTTTAGTTCAGTGAGAGTTTAGTTTAGTCTCTGAACTCTTCAGAGTTAATGACTTTAGTTTAGTCTCTGAACTCTTCAGAGTTAATGACTTTAGTTCAGTGAGAGTTTAGTTTAGTCTCTGAACTCTTCAGAGTTAATGACTTTAGTTCAGTGAGAGTTTAGTTTAGTCTCTGAACTCTTCAGAGTTAATGACTTTAGTTCAGTGAGAGTTTAGTTTGGTCTAGACCAGCGGTCTCCAACCAGGTCCTGGTTCCACCGTCCTGCCTGTTCTACATGTTTCCTGCTTCAGAACAGCCTGATACAAGCGACTGTGTCGTTAACAGACTTGTTCAGACCTTGATTACTGGCTAATGATGAATGAATTAGAATCAGGTGTTTGAGTGTAAAACATGCAGGACAGCAGCCGAGGACCAGGTTGGGACCGCTGGTCTGGATCACTCAGGGAACATTTATTCCCCAAATAAAAACAGAACGCAGTCCCTTTTAACAAATGATCAACAAAACCCTTCAAAATAAAACAGAACGATACAGGAATGAAATTAAGAATAAATATTTGTAGACTTACAACCCATAATGAAGCGAAGGATTCAGGACGGCTGCAACTGCTGGACTGACTGAACTGAAAGTAAAAGCGTGCTTCTATATCTTTTCCTCTTTATCCAGACAGCAACACATGCATGACTGCACCCGGCCACACCCTTCATCAGTACATCACCTTCACTTTCCACCTGCTCTCAGTCACAGAGCACTTTTTCCATTTCTCCCATCAACTCCAACAGATTCCAGCAGATCCAAAGTAAATCATAATAATCGCATTTAAACCAGACCACGGACACCTTCTCCATTAACCATCACGGACCCCAATTCACCGCAGACCATTAACATGGCACTCCTGAATGTCCGGCCCCTTTTAAACAAAACTTTTATTTTTAATGACCTGATTTTAGATAATAAGATTGATTGTCTCTTTTTATCAGAAACCTGGCTGGGCACTGATGCACACATCCTTCTCACTGAGGCCACTCCACCTAATCTAAACTTTTTATTTTCTATTAGGAGGGGTAAAAAAGGTGGTAGTACAGCCTCTATTACTGTAGACTTATTTATAATGAAAGAAATCATACTACCCAGTTATACTGCATTTGAGTACCACGCCTTTGTTTTTAGTACGCCATCACCATCGCCCGCATGAACAAATCGGTTGTCCTCTTTCTAGAGAAGGTAGAACAGGCAAACCGTCTGGTGGAGAGCGGGATCACTGTGAACGGCTTGTTTGAGTCAGTGCTGCCGCTCATGCAGCCAACAAGCCGGATCACGCTGTCAAACGTCCCGCCTTTCATCAGCGACGCCTTCCTGATCAATGAACTATCTCGTCACGGTAAAGTTGTGTCTCCGATGAGGAAGATGCTGGCCGGGTGTAAATCACCGTTGTTAAAACACGTTGTGTCGCATCGGAGACAGGTGATGATGATCCTGAACAACAGGACAGAGGAGTTCAACTGTGTGTTCAAAGTGCGGGGAAGAGGGACATCAAGCCCGGGCCTGCCCGAAACGGGCCGGCTCTGCCGAGGCGGGGCACGCCCCGCAGAGTGCGGGGGACGCGGCGGCTACCGCCGCCGCGGGTAGGCGGGGCAGCCCCATACCTGCGGCCCCGAGCCGGACTCCCGACGCTGCACAGCGGGAGGGGGACGGGGGAGAGAGAGAGAGGCGGGAGGAGCAGAGCAGACACACGGAGGGGAGTGAGGAGGGGAAGCGCGAGGCTGAGGAGAGAGGCGGCACGGGTGAGGTGGTGGGAGAGGCAGCTGAGGTGAGGGATGAGACAGGTAAGGTGGAGGACGAGACAGGTAAGGTGGAAGGTGAGAAAGATGAAGAGAGTGGTGGGAAAAAGGGGGATGAGGTGGAGACAAGAGAGGTGGAGGGTAAAAATAGCGAGGAGAGGGGTAAAAAAAGCGAGGAGAGGAGTAAAAAAAGCGAGGAGAGGAGTAAAACAAATGAGGTGGAGGGAGAGAAAGGCGTGGTGGAAGGTGAAACAGTCGCAGGTCAGATTTTAGATTTAGGAGCAAAAAAGAATGTGACAGGTGAAGCAGAAAGGTTGGAGGAGGAGATGGAGAGAGGTGAGCTGATGGGAGAGAAGAGGGAAACTGTGGTGATGGTAGGCGGGGAGAAAGTGTTGGACAAACAAGAAAAAGCTGATTTTTCTGGGGACAGAATGGGCGAGTCCAACAACGCCGGTGCATCAGGAAGTGTGTGTGAGAGTGCACGCTTTCCTGCGCAGAGACGCAGCAAGAGGCAGAGCTCGCTGTCTGAGGAGGGAGGCTGTAAGGCCGGGCGGATGGACCCCCCAGCAGCCACCACAGCAGACAGCGACAGTGATGCTGAGGCATACATGTCTGGCTGCAGTGGCGTTTCCAGCGTCACTGCAAGTCAGGAAACAAGATTGTATCCTGAAAAAATGCTGAAAAATTATCTGGAGCAAATAAAAGGTATAAGAGGAATAAATATTGAAAAACATTTCCCAGATAAGCTGCTATTTTTGAAGTCAGCAAAATATGTTATTAAGAACAAAGCCACCACTGTTTTAACAAATCAGGAGGTGTTTAGACTGAAAAAACTCATGGTTAAAGTGAAAAAAGAGCTTGATTTTTAGTAACATGTCTGCTTTAATACTGTCTTTTTATCTTTTTTACAGTTGTTTTTTTAGCCTATCCAGAATGGATTCTTTTAAAGTGGGGACGCTGAACGCGAACGGCGCCAAGGTGGCAGAGAAGCGGGCTTTGGTCTTTGACACAGCAAGGAGGAAGAAGGTGGATGTATTGTTCCTGCAAGAGACACACAGCGATGTAGGCAATGCACCTGACTGGGAGAGAGAATGGGAAGGACAGGTGGTTCTGAGCCACCACAGGTCTGCAAGTGGGGGGGTAGGACTCCTGCTGTCCAGGTCCTTCACTCCTTCTTCACTTGAAGTGGAGCACGCGGAACCAGGGAGATGTCTCGTAGTTAAGGCACTTTTTGAAGATAGAACACTGGTTTTTATCAATATTTATGCCCCGAATAATGGAGCAGAGAGGAAGAGCTTCTTAGAAAAAGTAAGTGAAAGACTGAACAGCTGTTCATTGGAGGATTTTTTAATTTTGGGTGGGGATTTTAACTGTACAGAAAATGGTTTGATGGACAGAAACCACACAGAGCCCCATCTGGGATCCCAACATGCACTGAGGCAGCTCGTCCACTCTCATGGTCTCGTGGATGTGTGGAGGCGGACGCACACAGACTGCCGTCAGTATACATGGTCTCACCTAGGGGAGGGGATCATCTCTATGGCTAGACTTGATCGGTTTTATGTTTTTAAGAATCATTTTAACGCATGCAAAGGTTGTCGCATTGTGCCAGCCGGTTTTACAGATCATGCTCTAGTTTTATGTAATATTTTTATAAAAAATGTTTTACCTAAAAGTGCTTATTGGCATTTTAACTCTGTTTTAACATTTGATAAGGTTTTTAGAGAGGCTTTTATTTTTTTCTGGAAAGGTTTTAGACTTAGGAAAAACGATTTTAAATGTCTTAGACAGTGGTGGGACCATGGCAAGACTTTAATCAAACTTCTATGCCAACAGTATACGCTCAATGTCACACGCGATGCATGCAGATCTATTAGAGAGCTGGAGAATGAGATCGTGGACTTGGAAACATTAAGTGTGTCCACAGAAAATCGAGGATATGTTGAAATCCTCAAGTCCAAAAAAATGGCCTTAAGAGACCTGCTGGGTACTAAGGTACAGGGCGCATTGGTCAGGTCACGGATCCAGAACATAACGGAGATGGATGCCCCCTCCAGTTTCTTCTTCAGTCTGGAAAAGCAGAATGCGCAGAGCAAACACATACACTCGTTTTTGAGTGACACGGGGCAGGAGATAACGGAGCCGGGCCAGCTCAGGAAACATGCCACAGAGTTCTACTCCAAGCTCTATTCTAGCGAATATGAAGAGAGGGGGGAACTGCTGGACGATTTCTGTGGCAAGCTGCCTCAGGTCTCAGAGGCAACGAACAACCTCCTTGACAGGCCGCTCCAAGAGCCGGAGCTTTGCGCCGCCCTGACTAAGATGCAGGGACGGCGGGCTCCAGGCCTGGACGGCTTGACTGTTGAGTTTTATAAGGCCTTCTGGGACATTATATCAGCTGATATGCTGGAGGTCTTTAAGGAGAGCTTGGCCGAAGGCTCAATGCCAGTGTCCTGTGGGAGAGCGGTGGCGACCCTCTTGCCAAAAAAAGGCGATCCCCAGGACATTAAAAACTGGCGCCCCGTGTCACTCCTCTGTACAGATTATAAGATTCTATCCAAAGTGCTGGCTACCAGGCTGGGGGAGGCGCTGGAGGAGGTCATCCACCGTGACCAGACCTACTGTGTACCCGGTAGGTCCATGGTGGACAATGTCCACTTAATTCGAGACGTTTTGGACATCTCCAACCTTTTGGGACTTAACACTGGTTTGATTTCACTGGACCAGGAAAAGGCATTTGACCGTGTTGAACACTGCTTCCTCTGGAAGACTATGGAGAAGTTTGGGTTCCGCATGAGTTTTATTGCCAAGATCCAGGCATTGTACGGAGGCATTGAGTCTATACTGAAGCTGAACGGCAGTCTGTGTGCTCCCTTCAGGGTGTCTAGAGGCGTCCGGCAGGGCTGTGCTATGTCCGGCATGCTCTATACACTCGCCCTCGAACCCCTCCTCTGCAAAATACGCTCAAGCATTGACGGTTTGATTTTACCTGGTTTTAATAGGAAAATTGTTTTATCCGCTTATGCCGATGATGTCATTGTGATGATAAGAACTCAAGAGGATGTTGACATTTTAAATACTCTTATTGATTCTTTTCATGTTTTATCAGCGGCAAAAGTCAATTGGCACAAAAGTGAAGCCCTCTCTGTCGGCCAGTGGAGTGGGAGCCTCCCAGTACTACCCCAGAACCTTTCATGGAAAAAATCCGGTATAAAATATTTAGGGGTGTATCTGGGAGGGCAAAGCACAGTCCAGAAGAACTGGGAGGACGTACCATCAAAAATTGAAAACAAGATAAAAAAATGGAAATGGTTACGTCCTCAAATGTCTTTCAGAGGTCGTGTCCTGGTGGCAAACAACATAATAGCTTGTACACTATGGCACAGGTTAATGTGCCTGGAGCCGCCACCAGGACTACTGGACAAGATCCAGAGTTTACTGGTAGAGTTCTTCTGGGACAAAAAACACTGGGTGTCTAGGGGGGTTTTATCTTTGACGAGGGAGGAGGGGGGACAGGGCCTCATCCACTTGACCAGTAGAACTGCCACCTTTAGAATTCAGTTTGTTCAAAGGTTTTTAACAGGTGCGACAGATCTTATGTGGAGAGACGTGGCCAGCTGCATGTTTAGACGAGTGGGTGATTTGGGCCTAGATGCTGCTCTGTTTTTAACTGATCTTAAATTGATAACGTTTAATGGGGTTCCTCCATTTTATAAAAGTGTTTTTAAAGCATGGGGCCTTTTTAAAAGCTGTTCAGGTGGAAGCTCTAACTCTCTGTTCTGGCTTTTACAACAACCGGTGATTCATGGTGCCAGACTGGACATCTCCTTGGAGGCCATGCCGGGCCTGACGGCAGCCCGGCTCCGCTCCGGGACGCTGCAGCTGAGGCACCTGGTGGATGCAGCTGGACCCGATCTACAGGGAGCAGAGGCCTTGGCCGCACAGCTGGGGGTCCGGTCTACCCGGCTCATGATGAGGGCCCTTCAACTCTGGAGAGAGAGACTGGACAACAAGGAAAAAGTCCTCCTCGAGAAGTATGGCAGAGGCACAGAGCCCGTACAAGGGGACCCTTTTCCAGACCTCCAGCTGACCCCCCAGCTGGGAGAAACATCTGGCCCGTTGCTGGAGAGGGCGACAACAGTGTCTCTACACAACAACAGCAAGAAGACACTGTACAATAACTGTGTCAAAGTGTTGTGCAGGAAGGAGTTGGACAAAAGGACTGTGTGCGCATGGAGCAGGAGGATTGGAGATGGAGAAGCTCCATGCTGGGAGATCCTTTATACCCCCCCAATCAAAAAGCAGACTGCAGACCTGCAATGGAGGGTGTTACATGGTGCTATTGCCTGCAACGCTGTGGTCTCTGTTATTAATCCAGCTGTGTCAAATGCCTGCCCGTTTTGTGGTCACCCTGAAACGATTTTTCATTTTTTTATTGAGTGTGAGAGACTTTCGAACTTCCACACTCTTTTAGCTCAGGTTTTTAGCTCTTTTAATGTACAGTTTTCAGAAAAAGTTTTTATTTATGGACACAGAGAGAGAAAGGTAAACAAAAAGAAGTGGCAGCTCCTCAACTTTGTTTCTGGCACAGCAAAGCTGGCCATTTACGTGTCCAGGGGGAACAGGGTTGAGGGGCGGCCAGGTCAGGACGCAGTCTCTTTGTGGCGCTGCAACCTCCGCTGCAGACTGAGGCTGGAGTTCGAGTTTTACAAAATGTCCAGTGATATGCAAACTTTTAAAAATGTTTGGTGTCACGATAATATTTTATGCACTGTTGAAGACAACCACATTTTAAATTTCACTCGGTTCTTAAAAAGTTAATTTATTGAATAGTTGTGTGAAAATAAGTGTATTTAAATGTGTTGTTCTTAAATAGTGCTCTTAACTGAAAACTGTACATGTGTGAAATAAAGTTGATTTAAAAATCAAAAAATCTTCTTCTTCTTCTTCTTCTTCTTCTTCTTCTTCTTCTTCTTCTTCTTCTTCTTCTTCTTCTTCTTCTTCTTCTTCTTCTTCTGACAAAAGGAGGGCCTTTTTGGCCGGGTTACAACAGGTCCTGGAAGCAGATCTAGTGATTCATAAAAGAAATGAAGAGTTTCGCGGCAATCATGTGTTATTTAGACGCTGCATCGTCTGTGTCCGTGTATGCCCTCATGCGCTGCATTACACGGAGAAACGGCTCGCAAAAAACCTCCTAATATCTTCCGAAGGACTCCAAATGACACCAAACTTGCCTGGGTGAGTATACAACCATAAAAAATGTCATAAATAAGGTCCAGGTTGTAAAAAACCGAACTTTCCCTTTAAAGAAAAACGTGATTCCTTTATTCTGTGTTCTTCCACTTCCCTCTGGTGGTAGAGCGGAGAATTACATGTGCATTTGACGTTTACATGCAATTGGGGGGTCATGCATGCAGTGGTGTAAAGTAAGAAGTACTTCGTTATTGTACTTAAGATTTTTGAGAATTTGTACTTTTATTGATACTTTCATTTTTCTGTACTTTTACTTTTACTTCGTTACATTTTCAAGGAAAAAAATCGTACTTTTAATCCGCTTTTTTTAAAATTGGACACGTCGTTACTCGCTACAAATTAAAGTCTTACATTAAAGGAGCCGTCTGTAAGAAATGGCCAAAACTGGTACTGCAGTCACTTTCCAAATATTGTTGAGCGGCGTGTACCCTCCCCCTCCTCCCCCCGACCAGAGGTTGCCAGGTAGGCTGCAGAATGCAGCAGGAACGTAGGCTGCCATGGCTGCCATAATTAGAGCCGAGCTGGCAACCCGGATGCTGAAACAATACTGACTTGGTGATTGGGAGATAGGTGGAGGATGGAGCTTCAGAAACAATACTGACTTGGTGATTGGGAGATAGGTGGAGGGTGGAGCTTCAGAAACAATACTGACTTGGTGATTGGGAGATAGTTGGAGGGTGGAGCTTCAGAAACAATACTGACTTGGTGATTGGGAGATAGGTGGAGGGTGGAGCTTCAGAAACAATACTGACTTGGTGATTGGGAGATAGGTGGAGGTTGGAGCTTCAGAAACAATACTGACTTGGTGATTGGGAGATAGGTGGAGGGTGGAGCTTCAGGCCAAAACAAAAAATGACAACATAAACATCAGTTGAGGGCTGCAACTCCTCTTTTTAAACTGGAATATCCTGGCTTGAGTGCTGTTGTCAGTGACATAAGTATTTGAAATTAACATGATTTTTAAATGTCTGTTGACATATCGGGGTCATTTTATGATTCGTTTTATTATTGCTCTTACATACAGCTCCTTTAAATGAAAATGAAGGCTATTGCCGTGAGAACAGCACAGCGGGGGCCTATTTATGGTTCCGCGTTACACTGGCGCAGAGCTACGGCGTAGGGTATGCGGCGACGCACACCCTACGCCGTAGGCTCTGCGTAGGGTGTGTGTCGATTTAACGCTGAACCATAAGGCGGATGGGAAGGAAGGGGGGTGAGTGAATTGCCCGTGATTGCCCGGCGGCGGCTCCGTGACGAGACACCTGGACGGGGCGACTCGGCCTCCATACCGAGAAGGAGACGCATCTCCCGGTATAGTTGCGCCGCAGAGGCGGGCCGGCAGGCCGGAGGAACCGCCGTCGCGTTGAGGACCGACGAGGTCCAGCGGCAGGCGACGCGTGTCCATGGGCACCATTCTTTCATTCCACCCCTTCTCAGGTGGTTTTGGCATTTAAAAGTTCAATCAGTTCAAAAGTCTCCCTCATCCTCCTTCAGCTGGGGTTGCTTAGTGTGGTCACTGCATACTTCAGCCTGGGGGTGGACCTGTCAGCGGGTCAATGGGTTACAGCAGCAGTGATGAGCAAAGGGAGAAATTAAAATGGGGTAATGGAGACAAACGCTAAAAGGGTCAGAATAATATCACCATTATTTAGAGTTGTAAGCAAATTCTTGGAATAAAGCCACTTTCGACAGCATGACAATGTTGGGACTTCATTTCTTTTCAATCCTTTTGAAAATAATTTTGTACTTTGAATTTTGTACTTTTGTACTTAAGTACATTTTACACCATGTACTTTTGGTACTTTATTATATTTAATTTGAGGTATTTTTATACTTTTACTTAAGTAATGTTCTTAATGGGTACTTTTTACTTTTACTTAAATAATTTTCAAGCAGTACTTTTACTTAAGTACAATATTTTTGTACTTTTTCCACCTCTGCATGCATGTAACTTCTCCTCCTCTAGGCTACTGCTGATTTCTGATTTTATTTCTGATTTTATTGCATTTATATTGAAATAAAATCGATTTGTTCTATTTTGATTTCTTTTATACAAGGAATAAATATTAGTGGAAGAGTGCGGTTGTGGGAGTAGTGGACTGTGATAGGCTGAGTAGTGAACAGAAGGTAAATTACACTAAAGGTTAAATTTCCTCTTGCTCCATCTGGTGGACAGAAGGTAAATTACACTAAAGTAACGACCAACTCCCCATGTGGAGAGGAGGGAAACTTCCTTTGGCTCCATCTGCTGGATAAACGCTGGAAATGCATTACTTTATTCCAATAGATGAAAAAAGAAGGCAAACATACACTTCAATTGAATTGAAATTTTATTTCGAATATGAAACAGAAGTCAAAACAAAACAACAATAATCAATAATGAATAAATGTTTGTTTTCTGCTTCTTTTTCCCCAACATCTAGTAGGCTAATTCCAGTTTTACTTATGCAATAGCACGATAGCGTTCATGGGAAACGGAGAAGCGCTCTCCCGCGGCTGGGCCCACATGTCATGGGTGTAGTTTATTGAACTAATTAATTTATTTCAAACATGTATATAAAAAACGAAAATAAACAGCAACACCTTCATATGCACATAATTTCGAAAAAGGAGTAGGAAGAATTTACACTTTTTCCTAGTTCCTACCCCTTTATAACTCTATGAACATTATTGCTATTATTATGTCTACACAATATCCATATAAATATAGTCTATATAAATACTACGTAAACATGCCTATTACTACATAATGATCCATATAAGTATATAGAAAATATAAATGTTACATAAATATTATATCAATAGATAGAAAATACAATATATGGCATATATAAATATATATGCTACGTAAACAACAAATATATAACATATATTACATGATTATAATTATCCATCTCAACATATAATATACATATAATATACTACATAAATATCCACATAAATATAAACATATCTTAAGCAAGTATAATATACCATTTTTCCCTATTTTATTAGTTTATCACACTCCTCGTTAACCCATTTCCTCTTCCATATACCTGTTTATAAATCATTTTTTGTATCTCTTTTTAAACACATTTATGTTAGTACTTTGTTTAATTTCCTGCCCCAAACATATTAGGTTGTTTTTTTGGTTTGGGAGGGTAAAAGAAAAGCCATTGAGATAAAATAGATAAAAACAGGCGTTTCCTTCTTCATGGGCCGCCGTCCTGCGTAGCTGAGATGTTTCACTGCTTTCACAGACCTGATTCCACCCAGTCCTGCCTCCATCCCCGGGTCTGCACCAGTCTGTTCATCATGACACACACTTTAGGATCCAGGTGTTGAAGCAGGAAACATGTGGAACATCTGGACAGCCGACCTCGGGGACCACGGTTGTCCAGTCCTGCTCCAAGTTTTACTTTCTTCCCAAGAATTCAGACGGGAACATCAGTAATGTGCAGAAATGAAAAACAGGAAAACTCATCACAAATAATGTTCTACAAATAAACCTGAGAGAGATTCCACATAGAAATACATCTTACACAGTCCGTTATCTGCTGAACTGCTCGTGTTTTTACTATTATCTCCATGTTATTTGCTCATGTCACTGTGATTGAAGCTGATGTGATTCAAACAGGAGTTAAGACCTGAGCCAGTAACTGAAACTGGGGTTTGTCGTTGACAAACAACTCAGGGAAAATGTCCATGGTTTTCCCTGAATCCGTTTTTGTCCTGATTCCAGTCTGGTCCCCTCAGTCTCTCTTTATAAATGTCATAATGAACCTGTGAGTTGGTTTTCCACCTGCGTTCAGGTCTTCGTCTCTTGTTTCAGCTCTGACCGGTGCAGCATCTCCAGGGAGGTTTCTCTTTAGCAGGGATCCCCTTCACCTCGCTGGGAGCAAATCTATCAATAATACTCTTAATTTAGGGAGGTTTCTCTTCAGCAGGGATCCCCTCCACCTCGCTGGGATCAATGCCATCAATAATACTCATCATTTAGGGAGGTTTCTCTTTAGCAGGGATCCCCTTCACCTTGCTGGGAGCAATGCCATCAATAATACTCATCATTTAGGGAGGTTTCTCTTTAGTAGGGATCACTTTGACCTCGCTGGGAGCAATGCCATCAATAATACTCCTAATTTAGTCCAGCAGAGAGATGGGGAGGATGGCTGGGATGGGGCTTCATTCCTGCCTGTTATCTAACACCTGGTTTATACTTTATAGAACAATATTTGGAGACAATTAAAACACATTGGTTTAGCGTCTGTCTATCTTTCTATTTATGTGATCAGAAATGATCTTTAATCTTGGATCTTCAGATTCAGGAATCAGAGATAATCAGGACTGAAATACATGGAAACATATTCAATGTCATGATAAAGAAATCCAGCATCAATGAACATCTAAAGATCTGTAAACACTAAGTTGAAGTACTTTCATGAAACAAAACAAAGAAACAAAGGATTACTTTTTAATGTATGAATTTTATTATTGATTTATCTGATCAGCTTCAATCATATTTGTGTTTACATCATATGAAATATTTGATTTATTTGACATAAATATCATGCTCCTCGTCAGTTGAAGAGAAAAACATTATTGATTATCTTGTCTGAACTGGCACCTTCATTTCTGAAGTGAGGTCATGTGGATTTGACCAAACTTTATGAAATAAGAATCATGGATTTAAATGCAAGTTACTTTTACTTAGTTTTTAATGCCTGACGTCGCTCAACTACCTACTGCTACTGCTCCTCCTACTACTAATCCTGCTACTCCTGCTCCTGCTGCTGCTCCTACTAATGCTCCTACTGCTCCCACTCCTGCGCCTACTACTGCTCCTCCTGCTACTCCTGCTGCTGCTGTTACGTCCTTCACCTGCAGGAGGAACAAGAACATGTTTTACACAAAACAAGATGATTCATGTCCTTCAGAAACGATCCACAACTCTGAACATTTATGTGTAGCACATCTAACACAAACCACCAGGAGAAACATGTTCTAACGTACCTGCTGATTCTAACACAAACCACCAAGAGAAACATGTTCTAACGTACCTGCTGACTCTAACACAAACTACCAGGAGAAACATGTTCTAACGTACCTGCTGACTCTAACACAAACCACCAGGAGAAACATGTTCTAACGTACCTGCTGACTCTAACACAAACCACCAGGAGAAACATGTTCTAACATACCTGCTGACTCTAACTAACACAAACCACCAGGAGAAACATGTTCTAACGTACCTGCTGATTCTAACACAAACCACCAGGAGAAACATGTTCTAACGTACCTGCTGACTCTAACACAAACCACCAGGAGAAACATGTTCTAACGTACCTGCTGATTCTAACACAAACCACCAGGAGAAACATGTTCTAACGTACCTGCTGACTCTAACACAAACCACCAGGAGAAACATGTTCTAACGTACCTGCTGATTCTAACTAACACAAACCACCAGGAGAAACATGTTCTAACGTACCTGCTGACTCTAACACAAACCACCAGGAGAAACATGTTCTAACGTACCTGCTGATTCTAACACAAACCACCAGGAGAAACATGTTCTAACGTACCTGCTGACTCTCAGGCTTGCCGTAACGCATCTCAGTGGCGAAGTGTTGACAGTTGTATGTAAACAGGTTGTACTGCTTCTTTGTCTTCACCAGTGAACGGGCATTCTTCACGATAACACCAGCTCGACGAGGTGTGTATTTATGATCCAGGAGATTGTTGACTCTCCACTTGTCCTTCTTCACCACTTTCTTCAGCTGGAGCTGCTGGATCTGCTGGAGCTGCTGGATCTGATGGAGCTGCTGGAGCCTAATACTCCCCCTAAAAGGATGAACCATGAAGAAAAGTGTTTGAGCTGCAGCTCACTGAGATGATGCTGACACCTAAAGATGCTGACATGGTTCTACGTCTGCTCTGTTGCTGATTCACACCGTTGAGCAGCCGAGAACAACCTGAAACCTTGTTTGGTTTTGTTTCAGTCTGACATGTTGGAGGAACGAGGAAACTCACCGGGTCCTTGGAAGTGAACGATGTTTCCATCACCAACATAAACAGCCCAGTGTTGATACACACCACCATCACGGAAGATCTGGAGCAGGTCTCCACATTTTTTGGGCCCCTTTTTATCCTTCAATTAGCATAACATAACATTCAATTGAATAAAGTGATTATGTGACTACAACAGAAGGAATGATAGAAACAAACCAGTCGACCCAGTTGTTGGTTTGAACTGCAGTTGAACAAAATAAAAAAAATAAATAGAAAGTTGCTATTGACTTTTATACAGACCCCCCCACCCCCACACACACTCCCTCCGACAAGCAAAAAAAAAAAAATGAAATTTACAAACCTTGTCAAAGGACGTCCCCATTGAATCGGCTAATCTGCGGAAATATGGAAGAAAAACAGAATGAGACACCAAAAGTGAGTTCGGAACATCAAACGCATCTTTTAAGTTTGTGATCTCCAAAAACTTCTTCTTTGCTATTAAAATATCAGATCTATTTTTTTCCACACATTTTCAGGCATTCATATGGTAAATAGGAAACAATCTATACAACAAGGAGAGAGAGCGAGAGATAAATATATTCTTTAGAAAATGGAAGTACTGGAGGAAAACAAACCCCCAGACAGCAGAAATCAGTACATCCAATAGATTTGTAGTTTCTGCAGGTTTGTGATCTCTGACAGTAATCACCTCTGAACTCTTCAGAGTTAATGACTTTAGTTCAGTGAGAGTTTAGTTTAGTCTCTGAACTCTTCAGAGTTAATGACTTTAGTTCAGTGAGAGTTTAGTTTAGTCTCTGAACTCTTCAGAGTTAATGACTTTAGTTCAGTGAGAGTTTAGTTTGGTCTAGACCAGCGGTCTCCAACCAGGTCCTGGTTCCACCGTCCTGCATGTTCTACATGTTTCCTGCTTCAGAACAGCCTGATACAAGCGACTGTGTCGTTAACAGACTTGTTCAGACCTTGATTACTGGCTAATGATGAATTCATTAGAATCAGGTGTTTGAGTGTAAAACATGCAGGACCAGGTTGGGACCGCTGGTCTGGATCACTCAGGGAACATTTATTCCCCAAATAAACACAGAACACAGTCCCTTTTAACAAATGATCAACAAAACCCTTCAGATAAAACAGAACGATACAGGAATTAAATTAAGAATAAATATTTGTTAGACTTACAAGACATGATGAAGTGGAGGATTCAGGACGGCTGCAACTGCTGGACTGACTGAACTGAAAGTTCCTGCTCTTTATAACTCGAACAACATTCTTCCTTTTCCTTTCATTTCCTTTTCATTACGTAAAATCATAAAATCATGTGTGTGTGTGTGTGTGTGTGTGTGTGTGTGTGCCGGTGCTACTGAGGTAGATGCATGTGGTAATCTCTCACCTAAACCGGTTTGAGAGGATGTGGAACATGAACAAGCCCACCCAGTCACTGAAAAGATGTGGGGATTAAAAGTGTCATTTTTGTAGAGCAAATGTTCAGATTTTGGCTCCTGTTTGTATTGTTGTTGTTTCAATCTCTGGGAGCTGGTCAGGTTGAAATATATCAGTTTTTTCGCACATATGTTCAATATATGAAATAAATTGCAGTCGCATTTGAATGCAGAAGATGTGTCTGTGTCGGGGTGGGGGGGTCGGGGGGGGGGTCGAAAATTCTGTTACGTACAAAAGCGGGCCTGGCAAAAAAAGTTTGGGAACCACTGCGCTATACAAATAAAGACTGATTTGATTTGATGTGATTTGATTAAAACTAAGAGACAGCTCTTCCCTGTGTAGGTTTCATAATGATCATAACTACATCCTTCTTGAGCTGTTGTGAAATTAAACTGACAAGGTAATGTCTTATAAACCACAATTTAAATTAGAATCCAATAGAGTTGACTTTATTGTCCCTGTCCATGGACTATATTTACAAAAAAACGTATCAACTTAGAGAAGATAAGAATGACTAAAACGTAAAAATAACAACATAAACATTAATTCTTAAGAGTAAAAAAAATAAATTTTTAGTGAATAATGTGATCATTCTTACAAAGTACTATATTCACACAAGTGTCGCTACGCTAAATCCCCTTCAAGGACTGCTGTTAAAAATGAAATCTCCTTATTTCAACAGTGTCTAAAACACAAATACTCTGATTACAACTGGCAATTTATCCTGAACCCCTTGCACTTTTCCTTCCTTATTTATTAAAGTACTCATTTTTCATTCATTCCTTTATTTATTTTTCTCATTTTTTGTTATGTATTTTTTTTATATTGATTTATTTTTTTTCTTCCTTTCCCTTTATGCAATCTCAGTATAATAGAAGGTTTGATTGTTCACTCAATCTGATGTACTTATGTTTACATCTGAGTTTGTCATTGTTCTTTAATAATGCGCCAGCTCCGCAGGAGATGGAGGAAAGCTCAGGAGGAGGAGCGGCAAGGCCTGAAGGTGCTTTGGACCCTCCACTACTCTAGAGTTGCCCAGGGTGAGAGGCGGCGGGCTGGTGTGGGCTTGGTTATTGCCCCTCAGCTCAGCCGCCATGTGTTGGAGTTCACCCCGGTGAACGAGAGGGTCGCTTCCCTGCGCCTTCGGGTCGGGAAAAGGTCTCTCACTGTTGTTTGTGCTTATGGGCCGAAGAGCAGTGGGGAGTACCCGGCCTTCTTGGAGTCCCTGGGAGGAGTACTTGATAGTGCTCCAACTGGGGACTCCATTGTTCTACTGGGAGGAGTACTGGATAGTGCTCCAACTGGGGACTCCATGGTTCTACTGGGAGGAGTACTGGATAGTGCTCCAACTGGGGACTCCATGGTTCTACTGGGAGGAGTACTGGATAGTGCTCCAACTGGGGACTCCATTGTTCTACTGGGAGGAGTACTGGATAGTGCTCCAACTGGGGACTCCATGGTTCTACTGGGAGGAGTACTGGATAGTGCTCCAACTGGGGACTCCATTGTTCTACTGGGGGACTTCAACGCTCACGTGGGCAATGACAGTGATACCTGGAGAGGCGTGATTGGGAGGAACGGACTCCCCTATCTGAACCCGAGCAGTGTTTTGTTGTTGGACTTCTGTGCTAGTCCCAGTTTGTCCATAACGAACACCATGTTCAAACATAAGGGTGTCCATCCGTGCACGTGGCACCAGGACACCCTAGGCCGGAGGTCAATGATCGACTTTGTTGTCGTTTCATCTGACCTTCGGTCGCATGTCTTTGACACTCGGGTGAAGAGAGGGGCTGAGCTGTCAACTGATCACCACCTGGTGGTGAGTTGGATGCGCTGGCGGAGGAGGAGGTTGGACAGACCGGGCAGACCCAAACGGATTGTGAGGGTCTGTTGGGAACGTCTGGCCGAGCCCTCTCTCAGGGACATCTTCAACTCCCACCTCCGGGAGAGCTTCTCTCGGATCCCGGGGGAGGCGGGGGACATCGAGTCCGAGTGGACCATGTTCTCTGCCTCCATTGTCGACGCGGCGGCTCGAAGTTGTGGACGCAAGGTCTCCGGTGCCTGTCGTGGCGGCAATCCTAGAACCCGGTGGTGGACACCGGAAGTACAGGATGCCGTCAGACTGAAGAAGGAGTCTTACCGGGCTATGTTGGCCGGTGGGACTCCTGACGCAGTAGATGGGTACCGGCAGGCCAAGCGGGCCGCGGCTCGGGCAGTCTTGGAGGCAAAAACTCTGGGAGGAGTTCGGGGAGGCCATGGAGGAAGACTTTCGGTCGGCCTCGAGGAAATTCTGGAGGACCGTTCGGCGCCTCAGAAGGGGGAAGCAGTACTCTGCCGGCACTGTTTATGGTGTGGGTGGGGAGCTGTTGACCTCGACTGGGGACATTGTCGGACGGTGGAAGGAATACTTTGAGGATCTCCTTAACCCGACTGACATGCCTTCCACTGAGGAAGCAGAGGGTTGGGGCTCGGAGGCGTGCTCGTCCATCACCCAAGCCGAGGTCACCGAGGTGGTTCATAAGCTCCTCGTGGCACCTGGGGTGGATGAGATTCGCCCTGAGTACCTCAAGTCTCTGGATGTCGTAGGGCTGACTTGGTTGACTCTGCGACATCGCATGGAGGAAGGGGACAGTACCGCTGGAGTGGCAAACCGGGGTGGTGGTCCCTCTGTTTAAAAAAGTCTACGCCAGGGTACTGGAGAGGAGATTACGGCCGATAGTCGAACCTCGGATTCAGGAGGAACAATGCGGTTTTCGTCCCAGTCGTGGAACACTGGACCAGCTCTACACCCTCCGCAGGGTGCTCGAGGGTTCATGGGAATTTGCCCAACCGGTCTACATGTGTTTTGTGGATCTGGAGAAGGCATTTGACCGTGTCCCTCGTGCCATTCTGTGGGGGGTGCTGAGTGAGTATGGAGTCCGGGGCCCTCTACTAAGGGCTGTCCGGTCTCTGTATGATCGAAGCAGGAGTCTGGTTCGCATTGCCGGCAGTAAGTCAGACTTGTTCCCGGTGCATGTTGGACTCCGGCAGGGCTGCCCTTTGTCACCGGTCCTGTTCATAATTTTTATGGACAGGATTTATAGGCGCAGCCAGGGGCCGGAGGGGATCCGGTTTGGGAACCTCAGGATTTCATCTCTGCTTTTTGCAGATGATGTTGTCCTGTTGGCTTCATCAGACCGGGACCTCCAGCATGTACTGGGGCGGTTTGCGGCCGAGTGCGACGCGGCAGGGATGAGAATCAGCACCTCCAAGACCGAGGCCATGGTTCTCCACCGGAAAAGGGTGGCATGCCTTCTCCGGGTGGGTGGAGAAGTCCTGCCTCAGGTGGAGGAGTTCAAGTATCTCGGGATCTTGTTCACGAGTGAGGGAACAATGGAGCGTGAGATTGACAGACGGATCGGTGCAGCGTCCGCAGTAATGCGGTCGATGTACTGGACCGTCGTGGTAAAGAGGGAGCTGAGTCGAAAGGCGAAGCTCTCGATTTACCGGTCAATCTACGCCCCTACCCTCACCTATGGTCATGAACTTTGGGTAGTGACCGAAAGGACAAGATCGCGGATACAAGCGGCCGAGATGAGTTTCCTCCGCAGGGTGGCTGGACGCTCCCTTAGAGATGAGTTTCCTCCGCAGGGTGGCTGGACGCTCCCTTAGAGATGAGTTTCCTCCGCAGGGTGGCTGGACGCTCCCTTAGAGATGAGTTTCCTCCGCAGGGTGGCTGGACGCTCCCTTAGAGATAGGGTGAGGAGTTCGGTCACCCGGGAGGAGCTCGGAGTCGAGCCGCTACTCCTCCACATTGAGAGGAGTCAGCTGAGGTGGCTTGGGCATCTGTACCGGATGCCTCCTGGACGCCTCCCTAGGGAGGTGTTCCAGGCATGTCCCACCGGGAGGAGACCCCGGGGAAGACCCAGGACACGCTGGAGAGACTATGTCTCTCGGCTGGCCTGGGAACGCCTCGGACTCCCCCCGGAAGAGCTGGAGGAAGTGTCTGGGGTGAGGGAAGTCTGGGCATCCCTGCTGAGGCTGCTGCCCCCGCGACCCGGTAACGGATAAAGCGGGAGAAGATGAGATGAGAAAAAAAAATGAAAAGAAATAAAAGTAAATATAAAATATAATTTTTATAAATAAAAAAATATAAACAAAAATACAAAAATTTAAAAAAAATTAAAAAACCTTGGTTAGGGATAAACCCTTGCAAGCACCAACAATTATCTGACTTTTGTAAAGTTACTTTTTAAGAGACTTAAACAACTAAACCGCTGAGTTTGAGTTTAATATTCATAAAGTTCACATTGGTAGATTCACTTTCACATAAAACCTTTATTTAAGAAACATTTTTTATTAAACAAAACAGGAAAAAAATATTTTAAAAACTAACAAAAACACAAATTTAATGCAACAAACATGAAATGATGTTTCGGAGGTTTCCCTGAGGCGACGGCGCCGCCTGCTGGCGACACCGGGCTCTGCTACGGATCACATGGTCCCTGGTCATGTGATCTGGTCATGTGATCTCTCTTGCCCTGCAAAAACTCAAAATCTTGACAAAAATAGTCTTATTTCTCGTTAAAATGTCTCATTTTTAGTAAAAAAAAAAAAAATCTCATTCCACTTAAAACAAGACTCATCACTGGAAAAAAACAACAATTTTCACCTGTTTCAAGTAGATTTTCACTTAAAATAAGATTTTTCTACTTATTTCAAGTGAAAATGTACTTGAAACAGGTGAAAATTGTCAAATAACAAGTTATTTTTCTGTTAATGACTCTTGTTTTAAGTGTAATGAGATTTTTTTTTTACTAAAAATGAGACATTTTAACTAGAAATAAGACAAATATTCCTGGTCAGATTTGCAGTTTTTGCAGTGTGTTCATCTTAGTTAAAAAACTAAACTACTTAAGTCTTTCCTCTCAGAGTTCTGTTTTATTTCATGTCAGAAAACATTAGTAATAAATTAAAAGTCCTGGAGGAGGAAGTTCCAGATTCCCACGGTCCTCCAACACGTCGCCGCATGGGAGGAGTTTTGATGAGTTAGTTGTGGAAGAACCGGACCGTCCCGGGGTCAGGGGTCAGAGGTCAGAGGTCAGGGCCCCCCCAGGGGTCAGGGCCCCCCCCCCAGGGGTCAGAGGTCAGGGCCCCCCCCCCCGACCCCCCCATCCCCCCCATGGCCTCCCGGACCTGCCGGTCCAGCTCCACGATGATCCGGTCCTGGTGGTCGTAAACTCCCGTCCTCAGCAGCGTCTCCCTCTCCTCCAGGAGACGACACAGGTGGTCCTCACTGGGGGCGGGGCCTGGGAGGGAGGGGGCGGGGCCATGGAGGGAGGGGGCGGGGCCTGGACCGGAGGGGGCGGGGCCTGTACTGGAGGGGGCGGGGTCTACTTTGTCTTCCTGCTTTTTTAACCTGTAAAAATAAAAGATACAAAAACATGAAACATGAAATCACTGCAAAAACTCAAAATCTTAACAAGAATATTTGTTTTATTTCTAGTTAAAATGTCTAATTTTTAGTCAAAAAAATCTCATCACATTACCAGAAAAATAACTTATTTGACAATTTTCACTTGTTTCAAGTAAATTTTCACTTAAAATAAGTAGAAAAATCTGCCAGTGGAACAAGATTTTTTTGCTTGTAATAAGAAGATAAATATTGTTCCATTGGCAGATTTTTCTACTTATTTTAAGTGAAAATTTACTTGAAACAGGTTTACAATTGTCAAATAAAACGATAAAACAAAGTTTTGTCGACATTTCAACCTTTTTCTCGATATTTTGATTTTTTTCTCGACATTTTTCTCAAAATTTCGAGAAAAAAAGTTGAAATATCGAGAACAAAGTCAAATTGTCGTTGGAAAAAAACAACAATTTTCACCTGTTTCAAGTAAATTTTCACTTAAAATAAGCAGAAAATCTGCAAGTGGAACAAGATTTTTTAGCTTGTAATGAGAAGATAAATCTTGTTCCACTGGCAGATTTTTCTACTTATTTTAAGTGAAAATCTACTTGAAACAGGTGAAAATTGTCAAATAACAAGTTATTTTTCTGGTAATGAGTCTTGTTTTAAGTGTAATGAGATTTTCTGACTAAAAATGAGACATTTTAACTAGAAATAAGACAAATATTCTTGTTAAGATGTAGAGTTTTTACAGTGTTCCCTGTCCCACTACATTCAGTCAAGATAATTTCTTCTAAATCAGATGCACCACCTTTATATTTAGTACAGAAAAAGAACAATATTCATAGTGTTTTGGTTTTAATTACGTTTTATGAAATCAAATTTGTTTTTTAACCTCAACATCAGACCCCCAACGCTAGACCTGAACCCAGACCCCCCAGGTCCCCCAGGTCCAGGTCCCCCCCCCCCCACCTGCTGATCTGGTCCCTGATCCCCCCCCCACCTGCTGATCTGGTCCCTGATCCCGTCCAGCTCCTGCCGGTCCTGCAGACCCCCCCCCCCCCCTCCCCCCCCCTCCCCCCCCCCACCTGTTGATCTGGTCTCTGATCCCGTCCAGTTCCTGCCGGTCCTGCAGACCCCCCCTCCCCCCCCAGGTCCCCCCCCCCCACCTGCTGATCTGGTCCCTGATCCCGTCCAGCTCCTGCCGGTCCTGCAGACCCCCCCCCCCCCTCCCCCCCCAGACCCCCCCCCACCTGTTGATCTGGTCTCTGATCCCGTCCAGTTCCTGCCGGTCCTGCAGACCCCCCCTCCCCCCCCAGGTCCCCCCCCCCCACCTGTTGATCTGGTCCCTGATCCCCCCCCCACCTGCTGATCTGGTCCCTGATCCCCCCCCCACCTGTTGATCTGGTCCCTGATCCCCCCCCCACCTGTTGATCTGGTCCCTGATCCCCCCCCCACCTGTTGATCTGGTCCCTGATCCCGTCCAGTTCCCTCCGGTCCTGCTGCACCGCCTCCTTCTCCTGGGTTGCTAGGTAACGCAGCCTCATGGCCTCCAGCTCCGCCTGCTGCTTCTTCAGACGGATCACAGCGTTCTCCTGTTCCCTCTGGAGAGAAACACATAAACCACCGGGTCAGGGTTCAAACCACTTCCTTTACTGTGTTTTACTCCCTAAACCACTTCCTTTACTGCGTTTTACTCCCTAAACCACTTCCTTTACTGTGTTTTACTCCCTAAACCACTTCCTTTACTGTGTTTTACTCCCAAAACCACTTCCTTTACTCCCTAAACCACTTCCTTTACTGCGTTTTACTGTGTTTTACTCCCTAAACCACTTCCTTTACTGTGTTTTACTCCCTAAACCACTTCCTTTACTGCGTTTTACTCCCTAAACCACTTTACTGTGTTTTACTCCCTAAACCACTTCCTTTACTGTGTTTTACTCCCTAAACCACTTCCTTTACTGCGTTTTACTCCCTAAACCACTTCCTTTACTGTGTTTTACTCCCTAAACCACTTCCTTTACTGCGTTTTACTCCCTAAACCACTTCCTTTACTGCGTTTTACTCCCTAAACCACTTCCTTTACTGTGTTTTACTCCCTAAACCACTTCCTTTACTGTGTTTTACTCCCTAAACCACTTCCTTTACTGTGTTTTACTCCCTAAACCACTTCCTTTACTGCGTTTTACTCCCTAAACCACTTCCTTTACTGTGTTTTACTCCCTAAACCACTTTACTGTGTTTTACTCCCTAAACCACTTCCTTTACTGCGTTTTACTCCCTAAACCACTTCCTTTACTGTGTTTTACTCCCTAAACCACTTCCTTTACTGTGTTTTACTCCCTAAACCACTTCCTTTACTGTGTTTTACTCCCTAAACCACTTCCTTTACTGCGTTTTACTCCCTAAACCACTTCCTTTACTGTGTTTTACTCCCTAAACCACTTCCTTTACTGCGTTTTACTCCCTAAACCACTTCCTTTACTGTGTTTTACTCCCTAAACCACTTCCTTTACAGCGTTTTACTGTGTTTTACTCCCTAAACCACTTCCTTTACTGTGTTTTACTCCCTAAACCACTTTACTGTGTTTTACTCCCTAAACCACTTCCTTTACTGTGTTTTACTCCCTAAACCACTTCCTTTACAGCGTTTTACTGTGTTTTACTCCCTAAACCACTTCCTTTACTGCGTTTTACTCCCTAAACCACTTCCTTTACTGTGTTTCACTCCCTAAACCACTTCCTTTACTGTGTTTTACTCCCTAAACCACTTCCTTTACTGTGTTTCACTCCCTAAACCACTTCCTTTACTGTGTTTTACTCCCTAAACCACTTCCTTTACTGTGTTTTACTCCCTAAACCACTTCCTTTACTGCGTTTTACTCCCTAAACCACTTCCTTTACTGTGTTTTACTCCCTAAACCACTTCCTTTACTGCGTTTTACTCCCTAAACCACTTCCTTTACTGTGTTTTACTCCCTAAACCACTTCCTTTACAGCGTTTTACTGTGTTTTACTCCCTAAACCACTTCCTTTACTGTGTTTTACTCCCTAAACCACTTCCTTTACTGTGTTTTACTCCCTAAACCACTTTACTGTGTTTTACTCCCTAAACCACTTCCTTTACTGTGTTTTACTCCCTAAACCACTTCCTTTACAGCGTTTTACTGTGTTTTACTCCCTAAACCACTTCCTTTACTGCGTTTTACTCCCTAAACCACTTCCTTTACTGTGTTTCACTCCCTAAACCACTTCCTTTACTGTGTTTTACTCCCTAAACCACTTCCTTTACTGCGTTTTACTCCCTAAACCACTTCCTTTACTGTGTTTTACTCCCTAAACCACTTCCTTTACTGTGTTTTACTCCCTAAACCACTTCCTTTACTGTGTTTTACTCCCTAAACCACTTCCTTTACTGTGTTTTACTCCCTAAACCACTTCCTTTACTCCCTAAACCACTTCCTTTACTGTGTTTTACTCCCTAAACCACTTCCTTTACTGTGTTTTACTCCCTAAACCACTTCCTCTACTGTGTTTTACTCCCTAAACCACTTCCTTTACTGTGTTTTACTCCCTAAACCACTTCCTTTACTGTGTTTTACTCCCTAAACCACTTCCTTTACTGTTTTACTCCCTAAACCACTTCCTTTACTGTTTTACTCCCTAAACCACTTCCTTTACTGTTTTACTCCCTAAACCACTTCCTTTACTGTGTTTTACTCCCTAAACCACTTCCTTTACTGTGTTTTACTCCCTAAACCACTTTACTGTGTTTTACTCCCTAAACCACTTCCTTTACTGTGTTTTACTCCCTAAACCACTTCCTTTACAGCGTTTTACTCCCTAAACCACTTCCTTTACTGCGTTTTACTCCCTAAACCACTTCCTTTACTGTGTTTTACTCCCTAAACCACTTCCTTTACTGTGTTTTACTCCCTAAACCACTTCCTTTACTGTGTTTTACTCCCTAAACCACTTCCTTTACTGTGTTTTACTCCCTAAACCACTTCTTTTACTGTGTTTTACTCCCTAAACCACTTCCTTTACTGCGTTTTACTCCCTAAACCACTTCCTTTACTGTGTTTCACTCCCTAAACCACTTCCTTTACTGTGTTTTACTCCCTAAACCACTTCCTTTACTGCGTTTTACTCCCTAAACCACTTCCTTTACTGTGTTTTACTCCCTAAACCACTTCCTTTACTGTGTTTTACTCCCTAAACCACTTCCTTTACTGTGTTTTACTCCCTAAACCACTTCCTTTACTGTGTTTTACTCCCTAAACCACTTCCTTTACTCCCTAAACCACTTCCTTTACTGTGTTTTACTCCCTAAACCACTTCCTTTACTGTGTTTTACTCCCTAAACCACTTCCTTTACTGTGTTTTACTCCCTAAACCACTTCCTTTACTGTGTTTTACTCCCTAAACCACTTCCTTTACTGTTTTACTCCCTAAACCACTTCCTTTACTGTTTTACTCCCTAAACCACTTCCTTTACTGTGTTTTACTCCCTAAACCACTTCCTTTACTGTGTTTTACTCCCTAAACCACTTCCTTTACTGTTTTACTCCCTAAACCACTTCCTTTACTGTTTTACTCCCTAAACCACTTCCTTTACTGTGTTTTACTCCCTAAACCACTTCCTTTACTGTGTTTTACTCCCTAAACCACTTCCTTTACTGTGTTTTACTCCCTAAACCACTTCCTTTACTGCGTTTTACTCCCTAAACCACTTCCTTTACTGTGTTTTACTCCCTAAACCACTTCCTTTACTGTGTTTTACTCCCTAAACCACTTCCTTTACTGTTTTACTCCCTAAACCACTTCCTTTACTGTGTTTTACTCCCTAAACCACTTCCTTTACTGCGTTTTACTCCCTAAACCACTTCCTTTACTGCGTTTTACTCCCTAAACCACTTCCTTTACTGTGTTTTACTCCCTAAACCACTTCCTTTACCGTGTTTTACTCCCTAAACCACTTCCTCTACTGTGTTTTACTCCCTAAACCACTTCCTTTACTGTGTTTTACTCCCTAAACCACTTCCTTTACTGTTTTACTCCCTAAACCACTTCCTTTACTGTGTTTTACTCCCTAAACCACTTCCTTTACTGTTTTACTCCCTAAACCACTTCCTTTACTGCGTTTTACTCCCTAAACCACTTCCTTTACTGTTTTACTCCCTAAACCACTTCCTTTACTGTGTTTTACTCCCTAAACCACTTCCTTTACTGCGTTTTACTCCCTAAACCACTTCCTTTACTGCGTTTTACTCCCTAAACCACTTCCTTTACTGCGTTTTACTGTGTTTTACTCCCTAAACCACTTCCTTTACTGCGTTTTACTGTGTTTTACTCCCTAAACCACTTCCTTTACTGTTTTACTCCCTAAACCACTTCCTTTACTGTGTTTTACTCCCTAAACCACTTCCTTTACTGTGTTTTACTCCCTAAACCACTTCCTTTACTGTTTTACTCCCTAAACCACTTTACCGTGTTTTATTCTCTAAACCACTTCCTTTACTGTGTTTTACTCCCTAAACCACTTCCTTTACTGCGTTTTACTCCCTAAACCACTTCCTTTACTGTGTTTTACTCCCTAAACCACTTCCTTTACTGTGTTTTACTCCCTAAACCACTTTACTGTGTTTTACTCCCTAAACCACTTCCTTTACTGCGTTTTACTCCCTAAACCACTTCCTTTACTGCGTTTTACTCCCTAAACCACTTCCTTTACTGTTTTACTCCCTAAACCACTTCCTTTACTGCGTTTTACTCCCTAAACCACTTCCTTTACTGTTTTACTCTCTAAACCACTTCCTTTACTGTGTTTTACTCCCTAAACCACTTCCTTTACTGCGTTTTACTCCCTAAACCACTTCCTTTACTGCGTTTTACTCCCTAACCACTTCCTTTACTGCGTTTTACTCCCTAAACCACTTCCTTTACTGTGTTTTACTCCCTAAACCACTTCCTTTACTGTGTTTTACTCCCTAAACCACTTCCTTTACTGTGTTTTACTCCCTAAACCACTTCCTTTACTGCGTTTTACTCCCTAAACCACTTCCTTTACTGCGTTTTACTCCCTAAACCACTTCCTTTACTGTGTTTTACTCCCTAAACCACTTCCTTTACTGTGTTTTACTCCCTAAACCACTTCCTTTACTGTATTTTACTCCCTAAACCACTTCCTTTACTGTGTTTTACTCCCTAAACCACTTCCTTTACTGTATTTTACTCCCTAAACCACTTCCTTTACTGTGTTTTACTCCCTAAACCACTTCCTTTACTGTGTTTTATTCTCTAAACCACTTCCTTTACTGTGTTTTACTCCCTAAACCACTTCCTTTACTGTGTTTTACTCCCTAAACCACTTCCTTTAGTGTGTTTTACTGCGTTTTACTCCCTAAACCACTTCCTTTACTGTGTTTTACTCCCTAAACCACTTCCTCTACTGTGTTTTACTCCCTAAACCACTTCCTTTACTGTGTTTTACTCCCTAAACCACTTCCTTTACTGTGTTTTACTCCCTAAACCACTTCCTTTACTGCGTTTTACTCCCTAAACCACTTCCTTTACTGTTTTACTCCCTAAACCACTTCCTTTACTGCGTTTTACTGTGTTTTACTCCCTAAACCACTTCCTTTACTGCGTTTTACTCCCTAAACCACTTCCTTTACTGTGTTTTACTCCCTAAACCACTTCCTTTACCGTGTTTTACTCCCTAAACCACTTCCTCTACTGTGTTTTACTCCCTAAACCACTTCCTTTACTGTGTTTTACTCCCTAAACCACTTCCTTTACTGTGTTTTACTCCCTAAACCACTTCCTTTACTGTTTTACTCCCTAAACCACTTCCTTTACTGTGTTTTACTCCCTAAACCGCTTCCTTTACTGCGTTTTACTCCCTAAACCACTTCCTTTACTGTGTTTTACTCCCTAAACCACTTCCTTTACTGCGTTTTACTCCCTAAACCACTTCCTTTACTGCGTTTTACTGTGTTTTACTCCCTAAACCACTTCCTTTACTGTTTTACTCCCTAAACCACTTCCTTTACTGTGTTTTACTCCCTAAACCGCTTCCTTTACTGCGTTTTACTCCCTAAACCACTTCCTTTACTGTGTTTTACTCCCTAAACCACTTCCTTTACTGCGTTTTACTCCCTAAACCACTTCCTTTACTGCGTTTTACTGTGTTTTACTCCCTAAACCACTTCCTTTACTGTTTTACTCCCTAAACCACTTCCTTTACTGTGTTTTACTCCCTAAACCGCTTCCTTTACTGCGTTTTACTCCCTAAACCACTTCCTTTACTGTGTTTTACTCCCTAAACCACTTCCTTTACTGCGTTTTACTCCCTAAACCACTTCCTTTACTGCGTTTTACTGTGTTTTACTCCCTAAACCACTTCCTTTACTGCGTTTTACTCCCTAAACCACTTCCTTTACTGCGTTTTACTCCCTAAACCACTTCCTTTACTGTGTTTTACTGAGTTTTACTCCCTAAACCACTTCCTTTACTGTGTTTTACTCCCTAAACCACTTCCTTTACTGTGTTTTACTCCCTAAACCACTTCCTTTACTGTGTTTTACTCCCTAAACCACTTCCTTTACTGTTTTACTCCCTAAACCACTTCCTCTACTGTGTTTTACTCCCTAAACCACTTCCTTTACTGTGTTTTACTCCCTAAACCACTTCCTTTACTGTGTTTTACTCCCTAAACCACTTCCTTTACTGCGTTTTACTCCCTAAACCACTTCCTTTACTGTGTTTTACTCCCTAAACCACTTCCTTTACTGTGTTTTACTCCCTAAACCACTTCCTTTACCGCGTTTTACTCCCTAAACCACTTCCTTTACTGTGTTTTACTCCCTAAACCACTTCCTTTACTGCGTTTTACTCCCTAAACCACTTCCTTTACTGTGTTTTACTGAGTTTTACTCCCTAAACCACTTCCTCTACTGTGTTTTACTCCCTAAACCACTTCCTTTACTGTGTTTTACTCCCTAAACCACTTCCTCTACTGTGTTTTACTACCTAAACCACTTCCTTTACTGTGTTTTACTCCCTAAACCACTTCCTTTACTGTGTTTTACTCCCTAAACCACTTCCTTTACTGTGTTTTACTCCCTAAACCACTTCCTTTACTGCGTTTTACTCCCTAAACCACTTCCTTTACTGTGTTTTACTCCCTAAACCACTTCCTTTACTGTGTTTTACTCCCTAAACCACTTCCTTTACCGCGTTTTACTCCCTAAACCACTTCCTTTACTGTGTTTTACTCCCTAAACCACTTCCTTTACTGTGTTTTACTCCCTAAACCACTTCCTTTACTGTGTTTTACTCCCTAAACCACTTCCTTTACTGTGTTTTACTCCCTAAACCACTTCCTTTACTGTGTTTTACTCCCTAAACCACTTTACAGTGTTTTACTCCCTAAACCACTTACTTTACTGTGTTTTACTCCCTAAACCACTTCCTTTACTGTGTTTTACTCCCTAAACCACTTCCTTTACTGTGTTTTACTCCCTAAACCACTTCCTTTACTGTGTTTTACTCCCTAAACCACTTCCTTTACTGTGTTTTACTCCCTAAACCACTTCCTTTACTGTTTTACTCCCTAAACCACTTCCTCTACTGTGTTTTACTCCCTAAACCACTTCCTTTACTGTGTTTTACTCCCTAAACCACTTCCTTTACTGTGTTTTACTCCCTAAACCACTTCCTTTACTGCGTTTTACTCCCTAAACCACTTCCTTTACTGTGTTTTACTCCCTAAACCACTTCCTTTACTGTGTTTTACTCCCTAAACCACTTCCTTTACCGCGTTTTACTCCCTAAACCACTTCCTTTACTGTGTTTTACTCCCTAAACCACTTCCTTTACTGCGTTTTACTCCCTAAACCACTTCCTTTACTGTGTTTTACTGAGTTTTACTCCCTAAACCACTTCCTCTACTGTGTTTTACTCCCTAAACCACTTCCTTTACTGTGTTTTACTCCCTAAACCACTTCCTCTACTGTGTTTTACTACCTAAACCACTTCCTTTACTGTGTTTTACTCCCTAAACCACTTCCTTTACTGTGTTTTACTCCCTAAACCACTTCCTTTACTGTGTTTTACTCCCTAAACCACTTCCTTTACTGCGTTTTACTCCCTAAACCACTTCCTTTACTGTGTTTTACTCCCTAAACCACTTCCTTTACTGTGTTTTACTCCCTAAACCACTTCCTTTACCGCGTTTTACTCCCTAAACCACTTCCTTTACTGTGTTTTACTCCCTAAACCACTTCCTTTACTGTGTTTTACTCCCTAAACCACTTCCTTTACTGTGTTTTACTCCCTAAACCACTTCCTTTACTGTGTTTTACTCCCTAAACCACTTCCTTTACTGTGTTTTACTCCCTAAACCACTTTACAGTGTTTTACTCCCTAAACCACTTACTTTACTGTGTTTTACTCCCTAAACCACTTCCTTTACTGTGTTTTACTCCCTAAACCACTTCCTTTACTGTGTTTTACTCCCTAAACCACTTCCTTTACTGCGTTTTACTCCCTAAACCACTTCCTTTACTGCGTTTTACTCCCTAAACCACTTCCTTTACTGTGTTTTACTCCCTAAACCACTTCCTTTACTGTGTTTTACTCCCAAAACCACTTCCTTTACTCCCTAAACCACTTCCTTTACTGCGTTTTACTGTGTTTTACTCCCTAAACCACTTCCTTTACTGCGTTTTACTCCCTAAACCACTTCCTTTACTGTGTTTTACTCCCTAAACCACTTCCTTTACTGTGTTTTACTCCCTAAACCACTTCCTTTACTGCGTTTTACTCCCTAAACCACTTCCTTTACTGTGTTTTACTCCCTAAACCACTTCCTTTACTGTGTTTTACTCCCTAAACCACTTTACTGTGTTTTACTCCCTAAACCACTTCCTTTACTGCGTTTTACTCCCTAAACCACTTCCTTTACTGTGTTTTACTCCCTAAACCACTTCCCTTACTGTGTTTTACTCCCTAAACCACTTCCTTTACTGTGTTTTACTGTGTTTTACTCCCTAAACCACTTCCTTTACTGTGTTTTACTCCCTAAACCACTTTACTGTGTTTTACTCCCTAAACCACTTCCTTTACTGTGTTTTACTCCCTAAACCACTTCCTTTACTGTTTTACTCCCTAAACCACTTCCTTTACTGTGTTTTACTCCCTAAACCACTTTACCGTGTTTTACTCCCTAAACCACTTCCTTTACTGTGTTTTACTCCCTAAACCACTTCCTTTACTGTGTTTTACTCCCTAAACCACTTCCTTTACTGTGTTTTACTCCCTAAACCACTTCCTTTACTGTGTTTTACTCCCTAAACCACTTCCTTTACAGCGTTTTACTGTGTTTTACTCCCTAAACCACTTCCTTTACTGTGTTTTACTCCCTAAACCACTTCCTTTACTGTGTTTTACTCCCTAAACCACTTCCTTTACTGTGTTTTACTCCCTAAACCACTTTACTGTGTTTTACTCCCTAAACCACTTCCTTTACTGTGTTTTACTCCCTAAACCACTTCCTTTACAGCGTTTTACTGTGTTTTACTCCCTAAACCACTTCCTTTACTGCGTTTTACTCCCTAAACCACTTCCTTTACTGTGTTTCACTCCCTAAACCACTTCCTTTACTGTGTTTTACTCCCTAAACCACTTCCTTTACTGCGTTTTACTCCCTAAACCACTTCCTTTACTGTGTTTTACTCCCTAAACCACTTCCTTTACTGTGTTTTACTCCCTAAACCACTTGTGTTTTACTGTGTTTTACTCCCTAAACCACTTCATTTACTGTGTTTTACTCCCTAAACCACTTCCTTTACTGTGTTTTACTCCCTAAACCACTTCCTTTACTGCGTTTTACTCCCTAAACCACTTCCTCTACTGTGTTTTACTCCCTAAACCACTTCCTTTACTGTGTTTTACTCCCTAAACCACTTCCTTTACTGTGTTTTACTCCCTAAACCACTTCCTTTACTGTTTTACTCCCTAAACCACTTCCTTTACTGCGTTTTACTCCCTAAACCACTTCCTTTACTGTGTTTTACTCCCTAAACCACTTCCTTTACTGTGTTTTACTCCCTAAACCACTTCCTTTACTGTTTTACTCCCTAAACCACTTCCTTTACTGTGTTTTACTCCCTAAACCACTTCCTTTACTGTGTTTTACTCCCTAAACCACTTCCTTTACTGCGTTTTACTCCCTAAACCACTTCCTTTACTGTGTTTTACTCCCTAAACCACTTCCTTTACCGTGTTTTACTCCCTAAACCACTTCCTCTACTGTGTTTTACTCCCTAAACCACTTCCTTTACTGTGTTTTACTCCCTAAACCACTTCCTTTACTGTTTTACTCCCTAAACCACTTCCTTTACTGCGTTTTACTCCCTAAACCACTTCCTTTACTGCGTTTTACTCCCTAAACCACTTCCTTTACTGCGTTTTACTCCCTAAACCACTTCCTTTACTGCGTTTTACTCCCTAAACCACTTCCTTTACTGTGTTTTACTCCCTAAACCACTTCCTTTACTGCGTTTTACTCCCTAAACCACTTCCTTTACTGTGTTTTACTCCCTAAACCACTTCCTTTACTGTGTTTTACTCCCTAAACCACTTCCTTTACTGTGTTTTACTCCCTAAACCACTTCCTTTACTGTTTTACTCCCTAAACCACTTCCTTTACTGCGTTTTACTCCCTAAACCACTTACTTTACTGTTTTACTCCCTAAACCACTTCCTTTACTGTGTTTTACTCCCTAAACCACTTCCTTTACTGTGTTTTACTCCCTAAACCACTTCCTTTACTGCGTTTTACTCCCTAAACCACTTCCTTTACTGCGTTTTACTGTGTTTTACTCCCTAAACCACTGCCTTTACTGCGTTTTACTGTGTTTTACTCCCTAAACCACTTCCTTTACTGTGTTTTACTCCCTAAACCACTTCCTTTACTGTTTTACTCCCTAAACCACTTTACCGTGTTTTATTCTCTAAACCACTTCCTTTACTGTGTTTTACTCCCTAAACCACTTCCTTTACTGCGTTTTACTCCCTAAACCACTTCCTTTACTGTGTTTTACTCCCTAAACCACTTCCTTTACTGTGTTTTACTCCCTAAACCACTTCCTTTACTGCGTTTTACTCCCTAAACCACTTCTTTTACTGTGTTTTACTCCCTAAACCACTTCCTTTACTGCGTTTTACTCCCTAAACCACTTCCTTTACTGCGTTTTACTCCCTAAACCACTTCCTTTACTGCGTTTTACTCCCTAAACCACTTCCTTTACTGTTTTACTCCCTAAACCACTTCCTTTACTGTGTTTTACTCCCTAAACCACTTCCTTTACTGTTTTACTCCCTAAACCACTTTACCGTGTTTTATTCTCTAAACCACTTCCTTTACTGTGTTTTACTCCCTAAACCACTTCCTTTACTGCGTTTTACTCCCTAAACCACTTCCTTTACTGCGTTTTACTCCCTAAACCACTTCCTTTACTGTGTTTTACTCCCTAAACCACTTCCTTTACTGTGTTTTACTCCCTAAACCACTTCCTTTACTGTTTTACTCTCTAAACCACTTCCTTTACTGTGTTTTACTCCCTAAACCACTTCCTTTACTGCGTTTTACTCCCTAAACCACTTCCTTTACTGTGTTTTACTCCCTAAACCACTTCCTTTACTGCGTTTTACTCCCTAACCACTTCCTTTACTGCGTTTTACTCCCTAAACCACTTCCTTTACTGTGTTTTACTCCCTAAACCACTTCCTTTACTGTGTTTTACTCCCTAAACCACTTCCTTTACTGTGTTTTACTCCCTAAACCACTTCCTTTACTGCGTTTTACTCCCTAAACCACTTCCTTTACTGTGTTTTACTCCCTAAACCACTTCCTTTACTGCGTTTTACTCCCTAAACCACTTCCTTTACTGTGTTTTACTCCCTAAACCACTTCCTTTACTGTGTTTTACTCCCTAAACCACTTCCTTTACTGTGTTTTACTCCCTAAACCACTTCCTTTACTGTATTTTACTCCCTAAACCACTTCCTTTACTGTGTTTTACTCCCTAAACCACTTCCTTTACTGTATTTTACTCCCTAAACCACTTCCTTTACTGTGTTTTACTGTGTTTTACTCCCTAAACCACTTCCTTTACCGTGTTTTATTCTCTAAACCACTTCCTTTACTGTGTTTTATTCTCTAAACCACTTCCTTTACTGCGTTTTACTCCCTAAACCACTTCCTTTACTGTGTTTTACTCCCTAAACCACTTCCTTTACTGTGTTTTACTCCCTAAACCACTTCCTTTAGTGTGTTTTACTGCGTTTTACTCCCTAAACCACTTCCTTTACCGTGTTTTATTCTCTAAACCACTTCCTTTACTGTGTTTTATTCTCTAAACCACTTCCTTTACTGCGTTTTACTCCCTAAACCACTTCCTTTACCGTGTTTTATTCTCTAAACCACTTCCTTTACTGTGTTTTATTCTCTAAACCACTTCCTTTACTGCGTTTTACTCCCTAAACCACTTCCTTTACTGTGTTTTACTCCCTAAACCACTTCCTTTACTGTGTTTTACTCCCTAAACCACTTCCTTTACCGTGTTTTACTCCCTAAACCACTTCCTCTACTGTGTTTTACTCCCTAAACCACTTCCTTTACTGTGTTTTACTCCCTAAACCACTTCCTTTACTGTGTTTTACTCCCTAAACCACTTCCTTTACTGTGTTTTACTCCCTAAACCACTTTACTGTGTTTTACTCCCTAAACCACTTCCTTTACTGTTTTACTCCCTAAACCACTTCCTTTACTGCGTTTTACTCCCTAAACCACTTCCTTTACTGTGTTTTACTCCCTAAACCACTTCCTTTACTGTGTTTTACTCCCTAAACCACTTCCTTTACTGTTTTACTCCCTAAACCACTTCCTTTACTGCGTTTTACTCCCTAAACCACTTCCTTTGCTGTTTTACTCCCTAAACCACTTCCTTTACTGTGTTTTACTCCCTAAACCACTTCCTTTACTGTGTTTTACTCCCTAAACCACTTCCTTTACTGCGTTTTACTCCCTAAACCACTTCCTTTACTGCGTTTTACTGTGTTTTACTCCCTAAACCACTTCCTTTACTGCGTTTTACTGTGTTTTACTCCCTAAACCACTTCCTTTACTGTTTTACTCCCTAAACCACTTTACCGTGTTTTATTCTCTAAACCACTTCCTTTACTGTGTTTTACTCCCTAAACCACTTCCTTTACTGTGTTTTACTCCCTAAACCACTTCCTTTACTGTGTTTTACTCCCTAAACCACTTCCTTTACTGTGTTTTACTCCCTAAACCACTTTACTGTGTTTTACTCCCTAAACCACTTCCTTTACTGCGTTTTACTCCCTAAACCACTTCCTTTACTGTTTTACTCCCTAAACCACTTCCTTTACTGCGTTTTACTCCCTAAACCACTTCCTTTACTGCGTTTTACTCCCTAAACCACTTCCTTTACTGTTTTACTCTCTAAACCACTTCCTTTACTGTGTTTTACTCCCTAAACCACTTCCTTTACTGCGTTTTACTCCCTAAACCACTTCCTTTACTGTGTTTTACTCCCTAAACCACTTCCTTTACTGCGTTTTACTCCCTAACCACTTCCTTTACTGCGTTTTACTCCCTAAACCACTTCCTTTACTGTGTTTTACTCCCTAAACCACTTCCTTTACTGTGTTTTACTCCCTAAACCACTTCCTTTACTGTGTTTTACTCCCTAAACCACTTCCTTTACTGCGTTTTACTCCCTAAACCACTTCCTTTACTGTGTTTTACTCCCTAAACCACTTCCTTTACTGCGTTTTACTCCCTAAACCACTTCCTTTACTGTGTTTTACTCCCTAAACCACTTCCTTTACTGTGTTTTACTCCCTAAACCACTTCCTTTACTGTGTTTTACTCCCTAAACCACTTCCTTTACTGTATTTTACTCCCTAAACCACTTCCTTTACTGTGTTTTACTCCCTAAACCACTTCCTTTACTGTATTTTACTCCCTAAACCACTTCCTTTACTGTGTTTTACTCCCTAAACCACTTCCTTTACCGTGTTTTATTCTCTAAACCACTTCCTTTACTGTGTTTTATTCTCTAAACCACTTCCTTTACTGCGTTTTACTCCCTAAACCACTTCCTTTACTGTGTTTTACTCCCTAAACCACTTCCTTTACTGTGTTTTACTCCCTAAACCACTTCCTTTAGTGTGTTTTACTGCGTTTTACTCCCTAAACCACTTCCTTTACCGTGTTTTACTCCCTAAACCACTTCCTCTACTGTGTTTTACTCCCTAAACCACTTCCTTTACCGTGTTTTACTCCCTAAACCACTTCCTCTACTGTGTTTTACTCCCTAAACCACTTCCTTTACTGTGTTTTACTCCCTAAACCACTTCCTTTACTGTGTTTTACTCCCTAAACCACTTCCTTTACTGTTTTACTCCCTAAACCACTTCCTTTACTGTGTTTTACTCCCTAAACCGCTTCCTTTACTGCGTTTTACTCCCTAAACCACTTCCTTTACTGTGTTTTACTCCCTAAACCACTTCCTTTACTGCGTTTTACTCCCTAAACCACTTCCTTTACTGTGTTTTACTGAGTTTTACTCCCTAAACCACTTCCTTTACTGTGTTTTACTCCCTAAACCACTTCCTTTACTGTGTTTTACTCCCTAAACCACTTCCTCTACTGTGTTTTACTCCCTAAACCACTTCCTTTACTGTGTTTTACTCCCTAAACCACTTCCTCTACTGTGTTTTACTACCTAAACCACTTCCTTTACTGTGTTTTACTCCCTAAACCACTTCCTTTACTGTTTTACTCCCTAAACCACTTCCTTTACTGTGTTTTACTCCCTAAACCACTTCCTTTACTGCGTTTTACTCCCTAAACCACTTCCTTTACTGTGTTTTACTCCCTAAACCACTTCCTTTACTGTGTTTTACTCCCTAAACCACTTCCTTTACTGTGTTTTACTGTGTTTTACTCCCTAAACCACTTCCTTTACTGTGTTTTACTCCCTAAACCACTTCCTTTACTGTGTTTTACTGCGTTTTACTCCCTAAACCACTTCCTTTACTGTGTTTTACTCCCTAAACCACTTCCTTTACTGTGTTTTACTGTGTTTTACTCCCTAAACCACTTCCTTTACTGTGTTTTACTGTGTTTTACTCCCTAAACCACTTCCTTTACTGTGTTTTACTGTGTTTTACTCCCTAAACCACTTCCTTTACTGTGTTTTACTGTGTTTTACTCCCTAAACCACTTCCTTTACTGTGTTTTACTCCCTAAACCACTTTTACTGTGTTTTACTCCCTAAACCACTTCCTTTACTGCGTTTTACTCCCTAAACCACTTCCTTTACTGCGTTTTACTCCCTAAACCACTTCCTTTACTGCGTTTTACTCCCTAAACCACTTCCTTTACTGTGTTTTACTCCCTAAACCACTTCCTTTACTGCGTTTTACTCCCTAAACCACTTCCTTTACTGCGTTTTACTCCCTAAACCACTTCCTTTACTGTGTTTTACTCCCTAAACCACTTCCTTTACTGTTTTACTCCCTAAACCACTTCCTTTACTGTGTTTTACTCCCTAAACCACTTCCTTTACTGCGTTTTACTCCCTAAACCACTTCCTTTACTGTGTTTTACTCCCTAAACCACTTCCTTTACTGTTTTACTCCCTAAACCACTTCCTTTACTGTGTTTTACTCCCTAAACCACTTCCTTTACTGCGTTTTACTCCCTAAACCACTTCCTTTACTGTGTTTTACTCCCTAAACCACTTCCTTTACTGTGTTTTACTCCCTAAACCACTTCCTTTACTGTGTTTTACTCCCTAAACCACTTCCTTTACTGCGTTTTACTCCCTAAACCACTTCCTTTACTGCGTTTTACTCCCTAAACCACTTCCTTTACTGTGTTTTACTCCCTAAACCACTTCCTTTACTGCGTTTTACTCCCTAAACCACTTTACTGTGTTTTACTCCCTAAACCACTTCCTTTACTGTGTTTTACTGTGTTTTACTCCCTAAACCACTTCCTTTACTGTGTTTTACTCCCTAAACCACTTCCTTTACTGTGTTTTACTCCCTAAACCACTTCCTTTACTGTGTTTTACTGTGTTTTACTCCCTAAACCACTTCCTTTACTGTGTTTTACTCCCTAAACCACTTCCTTTACTGTGTTTTACTGCGTTTTACTCCCTAAACCACTTCCTTTACTGTGTTTTACTCCCTAAACCACTTCCTTTACTGTGTTTTACTGTGTTTTACTCCCTAAACCACTTCCTTTACTGTGTTTTACTGTGTTTTACTCCCTAAACCACTTCCTTTACTGTGTTTTACTCCCTAAACCACTTCCTTTACTGCGTTTTACTCCCTAAACCACTTCCTTTACTGCGTTTTACTCCCTAAACCACTTCCTTTACTGCGTTTTACTCCCTAAACCACTTCCTTTACTGTGTTTTACTCCCTAAACCACTTCCTTTACTGCGTTTTACTCCCTAAACCACTTCCTTTACTGCGTTTTACTCCCTAAACCACTTCCTTTACTGTGTTTTACTCCCTAAACCACTTCCTTTACTGTTTTACTCCCTAAACCACTTCCTTTACTGTGTTTTACTCCCTAAACCACTTCCTTTACTGCGTTTTACTCCCTAAACCACTTCCTTTACTGTGTTTTACTCCCTAAACCACTTCCTTTACTGTTTTACTCCCTAAACCACTTCCTTTACTGTGTTTTACTCCCTAAACCACTTCCTTTACTGTGTTTTACTCCCTAAACCACTTCCTTCCTTCCCAGGTGGACTCACCTGTTTGAACCGGGCTGGTACCGGGCTGGTACCGGGCTGGTACCGGTCCGGTACCGGGCTGGTACCGGGCTGGTACCGGGCTGGTACCGGTCCAGCTGGACTCACCTGTTTGAACCGGGCCAGCTCCTTCAGCGCTCTCCCCCACTGCTGCTTGTAGTGCAGTTTGGACTTGGTGGTGGATTCCAGCTTCCTCTCCAGCTCCACCTGAACCAGAACCAGAACCAGAACCGGGTTAGACCAGAACCAGAACCAGGTTACACCACAACCAGAACCAGAACCAGAACCAGGTTAGACCAGAACCAGAACCAGAACCAGGTTAGACCAGAACCAGAACCCTTTTAGACCATAATACCCCCTTTTAGACCATAATACCCCCCTTTTAGACCATAATACCCCCTTTTAGACCATAATACCCCCTTTTAGACCATACTACCCCCTTTTAGACCATAATACCCCCTTTTAGACCATAATACCCCCTTTTAGACCATACTACCCCCTTTTAGACCATAATACCCCCTTTTAGACCATAATACCCCCTTTTAGACCATAATACCCCCTTTTAGACCATAATACCCCCTTTTAGACCATAATACCCCCTTTTAGACCATAATACCCCCCCTTTTAGACCATAATACCCCCTTTTAGACCATAATACCCCCTTTTAGACCATACTACCCCCATTTTAGACCATAATACCCCCTTTTAGACCATAATACCCCCTTTTAGACCATACTACCCCCTTTTAGACCATAATACCCCCTTTTAGACCATAATACCCCCTTTTAGACCATACTACCCCCATTTTAGACCATAATACCCCCTTTTAGACCATAATACCCCCCTTTTAGACCATAATACCCCCTTTTAGACCATAATACCCTCTTTTAGACCATAATACCCCCTTTTAGACCATAATACCCCCCTTTTAGACCATAATACACCCCTTTTAGACCATAATACCCCCCTTTTAGACCATAATACCCCCCTTTTAATCAAATCAAATCAAACTTTATTTATATAGCACTTTTCCTACAAATAATGAAACACAAAGTGCTTAACAGAAAAAAAAAAAAACAAGAAAAAACAGATAAACATAAAACTTATTAATGCCCCCCCCCCCCCCCCCCCCTCCCCGCAGACAAAAGCACACTACAATTCACCTAAATTCCTAAATTACACACACAGACACGCACGCAGACACATGGTGTAGACATGGCTAGGCACAGAGGATCCAGGTGAGGAAACGGTAACAGGGAGCTGTCCACGCCAGGAGGTCTCATAACCCGCAGCTACAAGGGGGGGGGGCCCACAGAGACCATCCCGGCCCGGACGGAAAGAGGAGTCCACACCACCCCCTAACCCCCTTTTAGACCGTAATACCCCCTTTTAGACCGTAATACCCCCCTTTTAGACCGTAATACCCTCTTTTAGACCATAATACCCCCTTTTAGACCATAATACCCCCTTTTAGACCATAATACCCCCTTTTAGACCATACTACCCCCTTTTAGACCATAATACCCCCTTTTAGACCATAATACCCCCTTTTAGACCATACTACCCCCTTTTAGACCATAATACCCCCCTTTTAGACCATAATACCCCCCTTTTAGACCATAATACCCCCTTTTAGACCATAATACCCCCTTTTAGACCATAATACCCCCCTTTTAGACCATAATACCCCCTTTTAGACCATAATACCCCCCTTTTAGACCATAATACCCCCTTTTAGACCATAATACCCCCCTTTTAGACCATAATACCCTCCTTTTAGACCGTAATACCTCCTTTTAGACCATAATACCCCCTTTTAGACCATAATACCCCCTTTTAGACCATAATACCCCCTTTTAGACCATATTAACCCCCTTTTAGACCATAATACCCCCTTTTAGACCATAATACCCCCTTTTAGACCATAATAACCCCCTTTTAGACCGTAATACCCCCCTTTTAGACCATAATACCCTCCTTTTAGACCATAATACCCTCCTTTTAGACCATAATACCCTCCTTTTAGACCATAATACCTCCTTTTAGACCATAATACCCCCCCTTTTAGACCGTAATACCCCCTTTTAGACCATAATACCCTCCTTTTAGACCATAATACCTCCTTTTAGACCATAATACCCCCCTTTTAGACCATAATACCCCCTTTTAGACCATAATACCCCCTTTTAGACCGTAATACCCTCCTTTTAGACCATAATACCTCCTTTTAGACCGTAATATCCTCCTTTTAGACCATAATACCCCCCTTTTAGACCATAATACCCCCTTTTAGACCGTAATACCCTCCTTTTAGACCATAATACCCCCCTTTTAGACCATAATACCCCCCTTTTAGACCATAATACCTCCTTTTAGACCATAATACCCCCTTTTAGACCATAATACCCTCCTTTTAGACCATAATACCTCCTTTTAGACCATAATACCCTCCTTTTAGACCATAATACCTCCTTTTAGACCATAATACCCCCTTTTAGGCCATAATACCCTCCTTTTAGACCATAATACCCCCTTTTAGACCATAATACCCCCTTCTAGACCATAATACCCTCCTTTTAGACCATAATACCCCCTTTTAGACCATAATACCTCCTTTTAGACCATAATACCCTCCTTTTAGACCATAATACCTCCTTTTAGACCATAATACCTCCTTTTAGACCATAATACCCCCTTTTAGACCATAATACCCCCCTTTTAGACCATAATACCTCCTTTTAGACCATAATACCCCCATTTTAGACCATAATACCTCCTTTTAGACCATAATACCCCCTTTTAGACCATAATACCCCCCTTTTAGACCATAATACCCCCCTTTTAGACCATAATACCCCCTTTTAGACCATAATACCCCCCTTTTAGACCATAATACCCCCTTTTAGACCATAATACCCCCTTTTAGACCATAATACCCTCCTTTTAGACCGTAATACCCTCCTTTTAGACCATAATACCCCCCTTTTAGACCATAATACCCTCCTTTTAGACCATAATACCCTCCTTTTAGACCATAATACCCCCTTTTAGACCGTAATACCCTCCTTTTAGACCATAATACCCCCCTTTTAGACCATAATACCCTCCTTTTAGACCGTAATACCCCCCTTTTAGACCATAATACCCCCCTTTTAGACCATAATACCCCCTTTTAGACCGTAATACCCCCTTTTAGACCATAATACCCCCTTTTAGACCGTAATACCCCCTTTTAGACCATACTACCCCCTTTTAGACCATAATACCCCCTTTTAGACCATAATACCCCCTTTTAGACCATAATACCCCCTTTTAGACCATAAAACCCCCTTTTAGACCATAATACCCCCCTTTTAGACCATAATACCCCCTTTTAGACCATAATACCCCCTTTTAGACCATACTACCCCCTTTTAGACCATAATACCCCCCTTTTAGACCATAATACCCCCTTTTAGACCATAATACCCCCTTTTAGACCATAATACCCCCCTTTAGACCATAATACCCCCTTTTAGACCATAATACCCCCCTTTTAGACCATAATACCCCCTTTTAGACCATAATACCCCCCTTTAGACCATACTACCCCCTTTTAGACCATAATACCCCTTTTTAGACCATAATACCCCCTTTTAGACCATAATATTCCCCTTTAGACCATACTACCCCCTTTTAGACCAAAATACCCCCTTTTAGACCATAATACCCCCTTTTAGACCATAATACCCCCTTTTAGACCATAATATCCCCTTTTAGACCATAATACCCCCTTTTAGACCATAATACCCCCCCTTTTAGACCATAATACCCCCCTTTTAGACAATAATACCCCCCTTTTAGACCATAATGCCCCCTTTTAGACCATAATACCTCCTTTTAGACCATAATACCCCCTTTTAGACCATAATACCCCCTTTTAGACCATAATACCCCCTTTTAGACCATAATACCCCCTTTTAGACCATAATACCCCCCTTTTAGACCATAATACCCCCCTTTTAGACCATAATACCCCCCTTTTAGACCATAATACCCCCTTTTAGACCGTAATACCCCCCTTTTAGACCGTAATAGCCCCCTTTTAGACCATAATACCCCCTTTTAGACCATAATACCCCCCTTTTAGACCATAATACCCCCCTTTTAGACCATACTACCCCCTTTTAGACCATAATACCCCCTTTTAGACCATAATACCCCCCTTTTAGACAATAATACCCCCCTTTTAGACCATAATACCCCCTTTTAGATCATAATACCCCCCTTTTAGACCATAATACCCCCTTTTAGACCATAATACCCTCCTTTTAGACCATAATACCCCCTTTTAGACCATAATACCCCCCTTTTAGACAATAATACCCCCCTTTTAGACCATAATACCCCCTTTTAGATCATAATACCCCCCTTTTAGACCATAATACCCCCTTTTAGACCATAATACCCTCCTTTTAGACCATAATACTCCCCTTTTAGACCATAATATCCCCCTTTTAGACCGTAATACCCCCTTTTAGACCGTAATACCCCCTTTTAGACCGTAATACCCCCTTTTAGACCGTAATACCCCCTTTTAGACCATAATACCCCCTTTTAGACCATAATACCCTCCTTTTAGACCATAATACCCCCCTTTTAGACCATAATACCCCCCTTTTAGACCATACTACCCCCTTTTAGACCATAATACCCCCTTTTAGACCATAATACCCCCTTTTAGACCATACTACCCCCCTTTTAGACCATAATACCCCCTTTTAGAGCGTAATACCTCCTTTTAGACCATAATACCCCCCTCACCTTCTCCAGCGTCAGCAGGTTAATATCCGCCTGCAGCCGAACCTCCGGCCGGCCGCCCTGCTGCTCCCTGAACATCTGGAACTCTCTCTCCAGCTGCTTGTAGCGACTCTCACCGTCAGACATCTGCACCCCAATCAATCAATCAATCAATCAATCAAAGCATCTGCAGAGGAGTA